>NW_017617590.1:10000-14001 GCF_001879475.1 Ipomoea nil
GGGGCGCGGCGCAACGAAGCAGCCGCGCCGGCCGACCGAGGGAAAGGGGGAGAAGAGGGCGAGGGCGGGACGCCCCCCGAGGCCGCGAAGCAGGGGCGGGACCCGAGAGAACGCGCGCGCCAGCGCCAGCGAGCCGGAGGGAAACGGCGGAGGGAACCAGCGACGAGACGGGGCGAGGAGGCGGGCGCCCCGAGACCCAAGGCAGACGAACGAGGGCACGGCAGGAGCGCGGCGGGCCGCCACCAGAGGGGCCGCGGGCGGCGCCCCGCTGCAGGCAGAGGGCACCAGCGGGCGGGGCCCGACAGGGAGGCGCGCCACGCGAACCCGGCGCAGAAGAGCAGGGCGGGCGGCGGGGCACCCCCGGGAGGGGAGCCCGCCCAAGCAGCGGCCGGGCGCCGGACGGGGGACGCGGCCCGGGGACGCGCACACAGGGCAGACGCCGGGGGCCGGGGGCAAGACGGGGCGAAGGGAGAGCCCACAGGCCAGCGACCGGAGCGCGCAGGGGCCGAGGCACGCCCAGGGGCGCGCGCGGCGGCCCACGAGCCAAGAGACGACGGGCGCGGGCGGAGCAAAGGCCCGGGGCGGGGGCCGCCCCCCGAAGCCGCGCGGGGCCGCGCCCCGAGGAGAGCGGCGGACCGGGCGCGCACGGGCCACAGACGACCGGGGCGCAGCGCCGGGCGCCAGCCGCGGCCCGCCCGACAAGGGCAAGCACGCGGGGACGCGCGGGGCAAAGGCCGGGGCAGCGGGCCCGCGCGGACGGGGCGCGAGCGGGCGCGCGCCCGGAGGGAGCCGGGGACGGAAGGCACCGCCCGAGGGGGCGGCAGGCCCAAACAACCCGACGCGGAGACAGCGCCGCGGGGGGCGACAGGGGGCCGGGCACGACGGGGCGCGCACCCGCGCCGCGCCCCGGGCCAGGGGACGGGGGCCCGGGCCGCCGCGGAGGACGCGGCGCCAGACGACAAGGCGAACGGCGGGGCCGGCCGAGGCGAAGGCGGGGCGGGGCCCGGGGCGCGCGCCGGGACGAGGGGAAGCCGGGGAAGGGCGGGGCCGCCGCGGAGGGAGAGGCGGAAACGCAGCGGGGAAGCCCGCCGGACCGGGGGGGCGGGCGGAGAGCCGCACGGACGCGGCGCGGCGAAGGGGCGGGCGCCCGCGGACGACGGGGGCACGGCGCGGAGAGAGGCACGCGGGGGACGACCACCACGCGCCGGACGGCCGCCGCCAGGGACGCGCAGGGGAGCCAGCCGCGCCCCGAGGGAGGGGAGCACGGGAGGCCACCAGCCGCGCCCCAAGCGCGGCCGAGGGGCCGAGCAGGGGGCGACGCGAGGCGGGACGCCCAGGCAGACGGGCCCGCGGCCGAACGGCGGCGGGCGCAACGGGCGGGCAAAGACGCGAGGGGGCACGGGAGGCGGCAAGGCACACCAAGGAGCGCAGGGCGCGACGGGCGGCAGCGAGGCGAGAGCCGAGAGAGCCGGGGCGAGAGGCGAGGGGGAAGGAAGACGCGACGCCGCCGAGCGAGCCGCGAGAACGGGGCAAGGCGGCCGGCCAGCGCGAGGCGGGACGGGAGCGCCGAGACGAGGCGCCGGACGACGAGAGGGAAGAACAAACGGGGCGCCGGGCGGGCGGCGGGGACAGGGGGCGACAAGGAGCCGGCCGCAGGGGCACCGACGGAAACCGGGGGACGACGGCGCCGGCCGCGAAAGGAGAAGGGGCAGGGGACGGCGCGCGACGGCGCGGGCAGCGAACCGCCCACGGCGCCGCGAGCCGAACACGGCACCGGAGCAGGCAAGCGGGAGGAGCGACGGGCGGGGGACAAAGGGCAGGGACGGAGGCAACGCGAGCGGAGGACGCGCGCGGACGAGGAAGGCCGCGGGAAGACCAACAAGGGCAAGGAGCGAGCCCCAGCACGAGGAAAGGGCAAAGAGGACCCGGGCCGGGCGGCCAAGGCGAGAGGCGCGGGGAAGACAGCAGGGGAGCGCGCGGGCGGCCCAGAACAGCGAAGGGCAGCACAGACCGGGGAGGGCCGCAAACGGCCGCGGCGGGAAAGGCCGGAGGCCCGCGAAGAAGCGGGCCGCGGAGGGAGACCGCCGCAGAGCGAGGGAGCAGGCGGAGGGCGCGGGCGGAACGGAAGGAACCAGACAAAGCGCGCCACCAACGAAGAACGGCCAGGCACCACCACCCAGAGAAGCGCGAAAGAGCGCGCAGGCGGGCAAGCCGGACGAGGGCGGGACCGGGGAAGGGGCCCCGGGGGAGGCAAAGGAAGCCGCAGGCGCCACGCCGGGGGGGCCCGGCCGGCAAGGCCGGGAAGGGGCAGCCGGGCGACCAGACGCCCCCGGAACCCAAAGACGGGGAGGGCGCAGAAGGGCCGGCGGAGGCCGAAAAGCAACAGCCGCCGAGCCCGGGGGCAGCGGGAGGGGGGAGACGAGGACGGGAGCGGAGCGGCGGCGAGCCCCCAACGGGCGGCGGGAGGAAGGAAACAGCCGGGGCAAAGGCGGGCGCAGGGGGGCGGCGGGCAGAAAGCCAAGAAGGGCACCGCGGACGAGGAAAGACGAAGGCCCCCGACGGGCCCGGGGAAGCAGGACGCCGAGCCCGAAGGCCAACGGAAGAGGACCGAAAGCCGAGAAGGGGAGCCCAGGCGAAGGGAGACAGAGCGGAGGCGGGCGGGGAGCACGCGAAGGGCGGCAAAGGAACAGCGCCGGAGGCACGACCCGGCCAAGGAAGGCCAGGAGCGCAGCGCCGGCAGAAGGGACGAGACGACCGGGGCACACCCGGGGGCGGACCGGCCGGCCCAGCCCAAAGGCCAACGACGAGCGGGGGAACGGCAACAACGGAAAGAGACGCGAGGGGAGCGGGAAGGACCGCGGCGGCGGGCACCAGACGGGCCCGCCAAGGGAGCCGCGGGAAGGGAGGGAGAGGGGACGCAGGCCAAGGACCAGACGCGAGCGAGCCCGGGAGGGGGAGGGAGGGGCACGACCGCCCCGGGCAGGAGGGGGAAGGGGCGCGCCGGCGGCCGGCCGGGGAGGGGGGAGCCGGGGCGCAGGCGCCCGCGCCGGAAGCGAACCCGAAGGCGCCGGCACCCGGCACCACCAGGGGAGGCCACGAGCCGACCAGCGAAAGGGGAGAGGGCAGAAAGGGGAAGGAGGCGGCGCCGGCGCGAAGGCCGGGCGAGCCGGCGAGGGAGCAGGAAGCAGCGCAGCAACGGGCAGAGCCCGCGGCGACCGGGGAGCGAAGAAAGGCAGCCCGGCCAGAAGGCGGGGGGGGGGGCACGGAGGAGCGCGAGAAGGACGACGGGGAGCCGAGGAGGAGGGACCAGCAAACAAACGAGAACGGAGGGAAGGAGCCAGGCGCAGGGGCACAGGCGGAAGGAGGGCAGACGGACACAGGCAGGGCGGAAGCGGGGAGACAAGCAGAGGACGACGGGCAGGAGCAACCAGGGAGCAGGCCGCGACGACGGCGCGGCCGCACGAGACCGACGGGACGCCCCGGCGCCCGCGCGCGCCGAGGAACGAGGGAGGGGCGACGAGAACGACCGCGGGCGAGCGCGAGGCGACAGGGGGAGGCGGACAAAACGCGGCGGGACGGGCAGAGGGGAGCGCGACGCCCCGGGCCCGCAAGGGGGACCGAAGCGAGAGCGCGGACAGGCGCCCGCGGGCCAAGGCCGCCGCGACGAGGCGCGACGACCGGGGAACGGGGCGAGGCCGGCGCCGGGCGGCCCGCGCAAAAGCCACGCGGGGGGCGAAGACGAGCGCGCAACGAAAGGCAAAGACGGGAAGCCGGCAGGGCCGGGCGAGGGAGGCAACACAGGAAACCGGCGGGCGACCAAGGCCGGGCGCCGGGGGCGGCGGGGAGGAAGAGGCGGGCGGGGCAGGACGGCGCGGCGCGAGCAGGGAGCCAACCGGACCGCACACGCCGAGAACCACGCACGCACCGGCGCGCGGCGCAAAAAACGCCCAAGCGCGGAGCGAGGAGCGAGAGGAACCCGGCCCGGACGAAGCCGGGCACGA
>NW_017617591.1:0-23438 GCF_001879475.1 Ipomoea nil
TTTTTTTTTTTCATATATATGCGATGGGTGAACGACGGGAATTGAACCGCGCATAGTGGATTCACCGCCTTAATCCACTTGGCTACATCCGCCCCAGACTATGTTCTTATTTTTTCATTTTTTTTTCTAATTACTAATTAGAAATTATTGATGCAATTGGATTATCCATTATTGAAAACTTCTTTCTATACGACATTTTTAATCGTACTTACAGATGGTACAATATCCCCACATATCAAAATTTTTAATCTCCTAAATTTACTTACTCTTGACTTCTACGTAAATTTGACCATGATTAAAGACCGGCCTTCTAAAAAATAATCCCACGTGTGATAGTGTTTGCCATTGACTTTTATTTATTATCATGACATATGATAGCATAAAAGAAAATTGTTTTCTTTGGAACTTGAAAGCAATCTTGAATCAGAAGGTGTTAACGACATTCGAGGAATTAAAACCATTGTTCCTGCATTCGTTTCCACACATAATCTGAGCTTCCAAAACATGATCAACCAACCTTGTAACCATTACACTGTCCTAATGAGTGATCTATATTTCTCAATAGCATCACAGGTGGTAGATTTCAGCAATCCATTGTGCACCTTGTAACCATAATCTATATTTCTCTTATTAATTGTGTTGCATATTCACATTTTGTAGTGTTAAATGTTGAAAAAAAATACATGTAGATTATTGTTTTAAGTTTCTATCATTTTGTATCTATTTTTTAATACATGGTAGCTTATAGTTTAAAGTCCAACATATTATTTATGATTATTAATTGTGTTGCATATTCATATTTAATTGTGTTGCGTATTCATATTTTGCTTTCTTTTCCTCTGGCTACTAAGATGTTTCAGTTCGCCAGTTGTCTCTAGACTGCCCATGGATTCAGCAGCAGTTCGAAAGGTTGCCCTATTTGGGAATCTCCAGATCTATGCTTATTTTCAACTCCCCGAAGCATTTCGTCGATTACTATGCCCTTCTTCATCTCTGGGTGCCTAGGTATCCACCGTAAGCCTTTCCTCGTTTGAACCTCGCCCTTCACTTTTAAGGCTATGCCATCCTAAGGTGCTGCTAAATGGATGGATCTTATCAACGTCCATGAATGAGAAACCATAGATCGAACGCCGAATCGAAAAAATTGGGTCCTATCATAAAGCTTTTTGGATCGGCTCAGTTCAGGAGTGGAGATAAGCGACTCAAACCTCTGACATCCGCCGCAGGGTAAACCACAGCCCGACTGATTCTACCATAGAGGCCAACGATAGACAATAATTCCCCCCCCCCCCCCCCCCCCGAAACACAGTTTACAACTTTCATCGTACTGTGCTCTCAAAGAGCAACTCTTCTCAAAATCTCACTCAAAAGGTGCTGAGTTGAAATCCCACTCTAACTAAGGATTCTTGTGGTAGATATTGCAATGCTAAGTACTGTACGAATGGTTGTCGATTTTACCACCAGACTAAAAGTTTCACCACAGTCTATGCCAGTCTGTTGTCCTGCACCATCTCCTACAAGGCGGGCTTTGTGCCGCTCAGATTATTTTTATGCCTGAAAATCCACAAACTTCGAATAATATTAGCATTGGATGGACGGGCACTAAGTCCCACATCTTATTTTTAATTAAAGCATCGTATTCATCCTTCATAGAAAATGTTCCAATTATGTCTTTTAAAGCATTATTGGGTTCATAGGTAGGGGAGATATGGAGGTCGTAGTAGTGGTGTGAAGATTGAAGAGTTTTCTAGGTTTAAAAATTCAATGTTGCGCTCTTGTGGTCATTTGAGGAGAATGAGTGTGATTTATTTGTGGACTTATTTGGGAAGATTGATTGGTGGTCAGTGGAGTTGGTGGTATGGGCCTGAGAGTTTGGAGATGATGAAGGTGTGGGTTGAGGCGAGGCATGCAGTGGGCCGAGATGAAAGATTGGACTGTGATGATCTATTTCCTAATGGTGTTGCGGGTGTAGGAGAAGTGTATTGTTGTGGGGTTATCTCATGAGAGGGAAAATGCGCTGAACTTTGCTGAGATTGTATGGGAGAATGAAGAGGTGATATATTTTGGTCCTCGACTCCAAGAGTTGGAGTTAGGCCGTGAGATAAGTACGGGTTAAGATATAGGCCGGCCTGCATCCAAAAACTCATAAGTGGAGACATTAGTAGCATGTAATTTGGAAAAGGGAAAGGTGTTTTCATCAAAAGTTACATGCCTTGAAATGATTATTTTTCGACTTGATAAGTCGTAACATTTATAACCTCTATGATTTGTCGGATATCCCAAAAAAACACAAGGTGATGATCTGGCTTGCAATTTTTTACGTGAGGTGGATGGAATTAATGGATAGCATAAATATCCAAAAATCCGAAGATGAGAATAAGAGAGATCCTTTTGATAAAGAATTTTTGTGGGTGTTTGATAAGCAAGCTTTTTATTGGGAAGAATGTTGAGTAAATACGTGGCCATTTGTAGTGCATGGTGCCAGAATGAAGGAGGTAGAGAGGCATGGGCAAGAAGAGTTCGAGTAATATTATTAATTGTTTGAATTTTCCTTTCATCCTTTCCATTTTGAGAAGATGTATGAGGACAAGAAAAGTGAAAACTCATACCATTTAATTTACAAAGCTTGTGAAAGGGCCTATTATCATATTCCGTTCCATTATCACATTGAAAACATTTTATTTCTTTTTCAAATGGGGTTTTGATATAAGTACGATAAGATAGAAAGATTGAATATACCCGAGATTTGTTAGCAATTGGAAACGTCCATAAAAAGTTTGTAAAATCATCAAGAAATAAAAACATAATAACGATGCCCACCCGAACTTAGGGTAGGTGACGACCATAGTTCACTTTGCACAATATCAAAAGGAAATGAAGTAAAGGATAATGAGTCATAAAAAGGTAATTTAACTTGTTTCCCAAGTGAGCAAGAATCACAAAAAAAAAAAAATTTCCCCTAAATTTATTGCAAATAATAGTATTATTTTTGCGTAAAGAAATTAAAATAAGAGCTCCCGGATGCCCTAGTCGGTTATGCCATAGTTGGGGAGATAACACGGCAAAATTAGAGGGTGTTGATGTGTGAAAATAAGGCCTTGTAGTAATTGGATATAAGTCTCATGTGCTGTCACATCTCATTAAGTCCATCCCTGTCTAAAAATCCTTCACAGAAAATCCGTTACGATCAAATTCAACTGTGACATCATTATCAGTAGTGAATTTTCTTACGGAGACTAGATTTTTAATCAATTTTGGAACATGCAAGACATTATTTAAATTTAAGGGAGGATGAGGAATTGGTCAAAAAGTATTGCCACAACCACTAATTGGAATTGTATCATCACTACCAACAATAATAATTTTATTTTTATTCATATTAGAATAAGATGTAAGGTTACCTCCATTTGAAGTCATGTGAGATGTAGCTCCTGTATCCATGTACCATTGATCATCAGGAGGGGCAATTGAGAAAGTATGCATAGCCTGTTGAATATCAGTTGGTGTATACGAAGATTGACCCAAATTTGTTGATGCCAAGTGAGCTTGGGATGGTCTTGGTCCAAGTATTGATTGTGAGGCTAGTGGTGGTTGATTTCTTTGCCATTGGGCTGGTGT
This sequence comes from Ipomoea nil, assembly GCF_001879475.1. Taxonomy (NCBI): domain Eukaryota; kingdom Viridiplantae; phylum Streptophyta; class Magnoliopsida; order Solanales; family Convolvulaceae; genus Ipomoea; species Ipomoea nil. The sequence continues at coordinate 3,619 of NW_017617591.1, forward strand.
GGTAGGATATGGACAAGGTGGAGTAGCCCAAGGTTGCCATGGCCCATTCTACATGGGTGGATAAGACCAATTTTGCTAATTAGCGTTCTGCCAGAATGTGTTGTGCGGCTGGTATTGTGTTTGTCGGCCACCACGATTTCCTCTGCCCCTGCCGGGAGATTGGCGACCGCCTCTTCTGTCGCCGCGATTTGTGGAGTGGCCGCCTCGAGAACCAGAGCTACCACCACGGTTAGAGTTGCCACCGCGTGAAACAAAGCCGTTGTTTCTGCCACCGCGACCTCCTCGATTTTCCCCATAATTTCTGGCAGATTGATCATCGGCAGACGCGTGAAGAGCAGTGGGATCGTAGGGGTTAGCAGCCTTTTTCGCCATCGTTGTTTCCTCCAAGATATTCATGGATCGGGCTTTGTAAAAAAAAGGGGAATGGGGTCGTCGTGTCGAATTTGTGTTCCAACGGTAGCACATGCATCAGTTAAACCGGAGACAAGTCGAAGTACTAACCTGTTGTTTGATACAGGAGCGCCAACATTTGATAATTGTTATGCTAGTGTTTTTAGATGCTGGCAGTAGGAAGAGTCATCTGGAAACTTCTCCATCCGAACCGCAGAAAACTCTTGTTCCAGGTAGAGTGCCCTTGAATTTTTATTGTTTGAAAAAATCTCCTCTAGCCTGTTCCACGCGAGTTCAGCGGTAGAATTTCGTTCAATAATGGTATGCAGAAGATCTTCAGAGATTGTGACGTAAATCCATTGGCCGTCAACTCTTGACCAGAGTTCGGGATCCGTATCTTTAAGAGATGGGGAGGAATCCAATTTAGCTGCCTCCTTGGATGGAGGAATGATTTGGTCTAGAACTTTATATGCTTTGGCATGTATTTTGAATAGTTCTGACCAGGTAATATATTGGGCTTTTTCATTATCAAGTGTGACCTTGATGAAGGTATTGATATTAGAAACGGTGAGAGCCGGATGAAGTAAAAGAGAGGAGGAAGGAGTAGGTTGAGATTTAGAGGAAGAAGAGTAGTTTCGGCCAATTGTATTGTCTGCCATTGATATGGCTGCCCAGGGAGGAAGAAAATGACGAATAAAGTTTAAAGGAATAAAAACCTGGGTTGCTCTAATACCATGTAAGAAATATTATTTTCCCTGAGTTTATTGATTTGCCTTGAGCCTCATATATACAATTATGGGCAACGCTTATATTCCTAAATAAGGTACATAATAATACAATTAATCTAAAATATTCTAAGAATAATAATATTTACACATTTATCTAATTTCCATAATCTAATAAATTCAACCATTCAAACAGTTTGATTGCAGTGCAATCACGTACTTGGAAGAATAAGTGCTTGGAAAACTTGAAAATTCACTGATTACATGAGCTTTACAAAACCTTAGAAAAGCTTATGTGCCACTAGTAGCCCAGAGTAAACAACCTTATGTGCCACATGGCACAATTGTCTTTGAAACCCAATAATAATAAATAAATAAATGTATACAACCTTATGTGCCACCGGGCATCATTGTCCATTGTCCATACAGAACAGACCCTTCAACCACACAAATTATACTCAATGAGTTTCCTTCAAGTTTAACACTGAGAAGCCCTTTCTTCTTTGTTGTTTGTGTTGATGAGAACTCACTCACAAGGGGTCTCTTTACCACTAAACTATCACCCACAACTTCACCATTGCCAATCTATTGATACATTAAGTTATTAAGTTATTTGAATCCAATAGAATAAATTTTTTAGTGTACTGGAGATCGAAGAACACAATTCTCTAAATATTATTGTTCAAAATAATAGAATCAATCTTAATACACTTGAGAAAAGCATATTTGTATATTACATAATACTTGAAACCTATTGTAAAATGTGATACATATAAAAGAGGAAAAAGCTACACAATACTTGAACGCTTCTAAGTCATCACTTTATTCTTCAATCCAGCACTATGCCTCAACATCAACCTAATAATAAAAGAAATTAGTTACATATTGAAATAAGATTTTTAAGAAAGATTGAAACTATTAATATGTTATTACCCAATAAAATTGAGAACGATGATCACCACTGCCTGGGTGGAATACTTTCTACAATATGTGAAAATTCAAGGCTGGCGGATCCTCACAAGACCCTGTTCGATTCGTTGATGTGCCAAATTCTGAAAGCGAGGTATTTTCCCAATGCTAGTTTCCTAGGGGCGAACATTGGCTACAACCGTAGATATCTATGGAGGAGCATTCACGCGGGTCAAGGGTTATTGCGAAGAGGAGCTATTCGGCGGGTGGGAGGCGGTAAAGATACGTTAGTTTGAGGTCAGTTGTGGGTGGCAGATGCAAACAATGGACCTCTGAGTACGCCATGCATAGAAGAACTTCATGATGCTAAGCTGTGCCAATTAAAGACTAGCGAGGCCATGAAAAAAAGCCAGCGAATCACATGGCTCATGTGCTCAGACAAGCTGCTGGTTCCTCTTCTTTCCTTGGGGTGTGGATTACTCACCCACCTGATTGTATTTCGATGTTGATTTAATATATCCCAGTTTCCTTAAAAAAACTATAATATAAAACAGTTAATAAATAAATATAAAAGGAAACTAAAACATGATATAGCATTTTATACTGCAACATTAAAGAAACATAAATTGCATAATCACCAAAAAAGAACTTGTAATCCTTACTTCACCTATAGAAACTAATGTTAATAGAATGGGATGCTCCAAATTGTAAAGCCAAGCTCCAAATTGCTCTTCCTCAATCTTCTGTTTTAGTCTTGGTGATGGAGTGCTAGGTTTTGGGCTATATTTATAGGTGATTTAGGAGTGTTTGAGTACATCATGGAGCTGGGAGATTGAGTTTGATTTTAACTAGGAATTAAGCATGCATGTTTTTTAGGATTTTTTTTTATTTTAATCTTAATAATTTAGACATGCAGTTGAGTTTTAATGGGAGTTTGAAATTTAGTAAATTTAACAGAGAATTAATGGAGAATATAATTTTTAACAGGAAAAGGAATAATATTATATATATTATAATAATGATAAAATTAACAATACTTATAGTATATGTTGCTTCCTATTTCTAGTATTTGTATTGTCATATTATAAAAGTGTTTTAATATTGTCCTATTGTATTACAAATAGGAATTTTGAAATGGAATTATCGTACGAATAGAAAAGTAGGAAAGAATATATTTTATTAGGAATTGTATTACACTATTTTAAAATATTAGAATATGAATTTTAATGTAGAACTATAGTACGAATAGAAAAGTTGGAAAGAATTGATTATCGCGTTTTTCGCTACTTCACTCTTGCTAGGTATAGCGTAAGAGTTGATTGTGTTGGGATGATTTCCGGATTATGCCATTCTCAAGGGATGGCTGCTCGGAGTTACCCCTAAGTTGCTAACGTCAGAAAGTAAAGACATCGGTATTGTTTGACTGCATGTCACGCGCACACAAAAGATAAACGTCATAGTGAACTAGTAAAATGAATGCTAACAAGTGGTAATCAAATGAAAGGTAGATAGGGTTGAATTGCTTAGTGTGGATTAAGATGCTTATAGAATCATTAGACGTAGGGAAAGACGATGCAAATGCTAAGTCTAGAGAGTGGCTTGTCTCCTTCCGTAAGTTATACTACTAGGACTTGTTTAGGCCTCACCTAAACTTTTCCACAAATACCTTGCCTACAACTCCTTCCCAGCCAAGCCCTGTAGGGTTCCTGAGCTAGGAAATGCCAAGGATGGGAGCTTGGATTGACCTAGCATAGGTCAATCCCTCAAACAACCATAGGAGGTGATCAAGTTCCTCTGATGCAAACAAATCAATCCCCAACAACAAGACATAGAAGCATTGCAATCAATCAATCCCTAATTCAAGAACTAAGTCACAAAAGCATCATCATCACAAACTTTCACAATTCAAACCCTAGCTAAGCTAGCCTACAATAGCCATAGAAATCATAAAAGCATTCATAAATGTAAACCTAACCAAGCAAATAGAAATGAAAAGAGTAGAGATAATACCAAACAAATAGATTAGGAAATAAAAGAAGCCTTGCAAGATCTCTTGAATTTGGAGTTTGTCAATCTCTTCCTTCAATGAATCTCCCAAGAAATCCAAGCTTGAATCTATTAATATCTCTCTACAAATTGCTCTCTCTTCAATCTCATAATGCTAAGCTATCGAAGTATTCTAAAAACCTACCAAATGTCCTCTCCAAATCTGATCTAGAATTTCTTATTTATCCCCCCCTTTCAATCCCTTCCGCAGCTCTTCCACGCAACCTTCAATGCCCCGGGCAACGCTCGTTGTTTGGGAACTTATTTCGTCCAACGCGCGTCACAAAGCACGTTGTGATACGAGTTGAACATTCTGGAAATCAGCTCTGTTTGTGCCTCTCCACAACGCACGCGGCAACGCGCTTTGTGACCTTCGTAGCTTGGTCTCGGCTTGTCTTCTTTTCCCGCTTTCGCTCCGGTTGTGCCACTTTGCCTCGTTAGTTTAAGGCCGAAGCTTACTTAAACACATATAAAACACAAAGTGTGGTGTTAATTTACAGTAAAATGCAAAACATAGCTAATTGGCACGATATTGCTACACAAAGGATTGTTTTTAGCTTAGAATTCACCATAAATGAACCCAAAAAAAGTGTGTCTTTGACACTTATCACAAGTTTCAATCAAACCAATGATCACTTAAGTGTCAAAGATACACCTAACCCCAACTCAATGATAACTTAATTCTTCCAAAGGTCGATCAAGATAAGTGTCACGCAAACGGAGGGGGTGAAGTCCCTCATATCATGTAATAAATATGCTAGTCATGCACCCTTACTAAATCTACTCAAGGAATATACTAAGGAAGCCCCATACTTCTAAAAGATAGGATGAAAACTAAAAAAGGGATACCCTCTCACACCATTCATCAAGCATGCAATCCAAAATTGGTATTCACCTCTTATCTTGCAAAGGCTTATAGCCGAGCCACACTAGTGGGAACGATGTGTACAAACCAACCGACCCCGGCACGGAGCTTCGTGTTTTAACATCGGGGAAACTTTTTGTGGTCCCGACATAAGCGCTGGTTCTCACACACTTCCACCCTTATGCCAAAGACCGACTCCCCATGGAATAGATCTCTCTGTTTTAACCCGAGGAAGTCTTTTGTGATCCCGATATAAGAAATGACTCCCTCTTTTTGCTCTATTTTTTTCTCATCTCCTAAGACATCACCATTGGGACAACCGACTTCACGTAGAGTTCTACGCTTTTTCGAAGACAGTGCAATGGAATTGCCCCAAGTCCTAGCAAGATGGCTTACCTCTTTTCTTATCTCACGAGATGGCCTCAAATCATATGACTGCAAACTCAGGTATGTTACTAAATCTTAAAACAAATATGCTGGTCATTTTTAAATATTCATTGGTGATGGTTCTCACTTAAAAATAGATACTGTTGGGGATGTTCTAGTTTCTGATGGTAAGAATGATTTATTAGTCCGTGATGTCCATCATGTACCCCAACTAAGTCGTAATTTACTCTCTATTTGTCAGTTAACATGACAATATCCTTTTAAATTGTGAATTTACCGATAAGATTTTCTGCACTAAGGAACGAGCAACAAGTCGAGCCATAATAGTGGGTCAACGTAAAGGGGATCTTTTTTTTTTTTTAATCCAAACCAAAGGAAGCACACTTTTCCAATAGACAAAAGTTAGAGAATGAAGAGCTGTGGCACCAACACCTTGGACATCCGCAAAAATCCACTGTTCAATTATTACGCACTAAGAATTTAATTCATGTTAGTTCAAATAACAAGCTGGACATTGTTTGTGAAAGTTGTCAATTAGACAATCTTAGCAAACTACCTTTTAATTCATCTTCTTCTTCCAGTATTGGTGTTTTTGACAAAATTCATTTTGACATTTAGGTACCAGCCCCTATATGTGATAGTCTTAAGTTAATTTTTTCTTTTTTATTTAGTAATTTATTAACATTTATAATAATAAGGTTTCGAAAAAAGAGATCTATTTTTTTTTTTAAATTGAAATATCAAGTAAAAAATGTTGCTTTAAGCGTAACACTAATGTTTAGCCTTTTGAATTAAATACATAATGAAAATTGGTGCCCATTGCAATTTTTGACATGATAAAATGACTAAAGTGATCACATTTATGTTGAACTTTTTTATTAAAATGCTTTTTTTTTTTTTTTAAAGGAGAGGAAGAAGAAGGAGAATGAGTGGTTAGAAAGAAGGGGGAGGAGGAGAATGAGAGGAAGAGGAAGCCAAGGGAGAGGAAAGAAGATTTATATATGGAGTTAATTCCTTTTGAGGTCCTTTGTCTTTGGTGTCAATTTCAAATTTAGTCCCAGACTATCATTTTTATCATTTAACATCACAGACTATCATTTTTTGGACACTTTTAGTCCTTGTCATGACTTTTCATATTTTTAGTAAGGAATTAACTCTTTATATATGATATTAGTTTTAAGAGTTAATTTCATTACGTGAGACCTTTCATTACTAATTTTACTTTCAAAGGAGCATGGAATCCTCAATAAAAAGAGAGACGTGTGCTCAAATTTTCATATTGTATAGTAAGTGAGTACGTAAATCATGCATTTCACATCTCTTTATGAATTGGAAAGAGATAATTTACTATATCATTTTGTGATAGTCTTATCTCTTAAGTTAATTATTTCTTTTTTTTATTTAATAATTTAGTAACATTTATAATAATAAGGCTTTGAAAAAAGAGATATGTTTTTTTTTTTTTTAATCAAAATATCAAGTCAAAAATGTTGCTTTAACCGTAACACGAATGTTTAGCATTTTGGATTAAGAACATAATGTAATTTTTTAGCATTTTTTGACATGATAAAATGGCTAAAGTGATCAAATTTATGTTAAACTTTTTATTAAAATACCTTTTTTTTTTTTTTTAAAAAAAAAAAAGGAGAAGAAGGAGGAGGAGAAGAGAAGGAGAATGAGAGGATGAGGAAAGAAGATTTATATATGATATTAGTTTTAAGAGTTAATTCTATTTTTGTCTTAAATTTATAGGTGACAGCCCATTTTTAGTCTATTTTTTTTATTTATTAGAACATGCACATTTAGTCCTTGTGTTATTGTTGCATGACCAATTTTTTATTTTTTTTTTGAGCTAAAGGACTTAATTCATTAAATTAGAAGCAAGCTAAGACAATCAACAAGAAAATGAGGTGGAATGTCAAACCATTCCCCTCAACCTAACTCAGAAACGGCTTCCCGAGCACCAATGTGGGCAGCACGATTCGCAGATCGCTTAACACAGGAGAAATTAACACCATGAACACTGGATGACAATTCCTTTACATCAACAATAACTAAACCAAAAGCAGAAATATAAGAGTCTGGATTTAAAGCAAAATAAACTAATTGAAAGTCCGTTGGTTCATAAACTAAGCAAAATAAACTAATTGAAAGCAAAATAAACTATAAGAGTCTGGATTGCATCATAAATTTCTTTGGGTTCATTTAGAAAGCGATAGAAAAATGGCTTCTGGCGCAAGAAAAATGACTTCTGAAAAATAAGTTATTTTAATTTCCAAAAACATGCATTTTCCTTTCTAATGTTTGATTGCATTATGTAAAATTGTCAATGAATTAATTAACTTAACATTTTAATAAAATAAAAAGAAGAGGGGAGGGGAGGGGAGAGCTGAGAAAATAAAATTTGATGGGCATGAGGCAAGAGCTAGGTAGTTTGTTTGTATATAATAATAGTGGATATCTATAATTGTAGGCATTTGAATCTGAGTAGCGCAATAATGCAAGTATATATATGTGAAGAGGTAGGCAGGACGAAGAACATCGAACATCGAACATCGAGAAATAAATAAAAAGAATTAGTCCATTGGAGAAGCTAGATATAAATAAAAGATCGTGTTTCTCCAATGGCGTCAATAACAGTAGCTTATTATTATGTTCTTGTATTGTTTGTTTGCAGCGCCTATGGGAAACCAGATTTGGAGATGAATCCTTCAGCCTCGAGCTGGCAAACTGTAACTGAAAACGTGGGTGTTTCCGCCATGCACATGCAGTTGATGACAAACAACAGGGTTGTCTGGTATGACGCCATTAATCTTGGTCGCTCCGCACTGATGCAGAATCCTAAGTGGTGCAGAAAAGATGATAAGGGCCGTGAAGACTGCTGGGCTCATGGCGTTACCTATGATCTCGACACCGCTAAAGTTGTCAAGACACTCAAGGTATATATATAATACTGGCCTGGCCTGGGTACAATTTATTTCATTAATTAATTAATTATATTGTTTTTATGCATGTATGTTTAGTTGAGCCTGAATACATGGTGCTCGTCGGGAGGGCTGTCGAGCACCGGAAAATTGATAAGCACCGGAGGCTACGACAAAGGTTTTCGAGGAATTAGAATCCTGGAACCCTGCGATTTATGCGATTTCAAGGAAGATGTTGGACTTTCTGCAAACAGATGGTAAGCATTATTATTTTCAAATTCTGATCTTATAATAATTAATTTAATTTAATTTAATTTAATTTACTACGTTGAACTGAACTGGCAGGTATGCTTCTCAACAAGTCTTGGAAAATGGTGATTTTATCGTGGTGGGAGGAAGAAAATCTCACAACTATGAAATTGTCCCGCCAGATCAGCTTAAATTCCCGAACAAACAATTTCCGCTTCGGCTGCTCGAGGAAACCACCGACGGCTTTCTGGAGAATAATTTGTATCCATTTGTGTACCTCCTCCCCGACGGCAATGTCTTCCTCTTCGCCAACGATCGCTCCATTATTTTCAACCCTAGAACCGGAAAGACGATTCGGGAGCTTCCTAAGCTGCCAGGGGGGTCCCGGAACTACCCGGCCTCGGGGCAATCCGCGCTTCTTCCTCTCAAACTCACCAAAGCGAATGATTTTGTGAAGGCGGAGGTTTTGGTTTGCGGCGGCAATACACACGAAGCCTTCAAGGTCACGGAGCATCCGCCGAGGCAATTTCCGCCGGCGTTAAAGGATTGCGGCAGGATTGTTGCGAATCAGGAAGGGGCCAAGTGGGAAATTGAGGAGATGCCGTCGGGGAGGGTTATGGGAGATATGTTGATTCTCCCCGATGGGAATGTCCTCATAATTAATGGCGCGAAAACCGGGACCTCTGGTTGGGACGGGGCGGAGGAACCAAATTTCACTCCGGTGCTTTACAGCCCGGATAAACCGAAAGGGGAAAGGTTTACTGAGTTGACACCAACAAAAATTGCCAGAATGTACCATTCCACTTCTGCGGTTTTGCCCGACGCTAAGATCTTAGTAGCGGGAAGTAACACCCACGATTCCTACGATATGAAAGCCAAATACCCAACCGACATGCGCGTCGAGAAATTCTCGCCGCCGTACTTAGCCCCCGCACTGCAAAAGTTTCGGCCGCAGATCGTGGAGAAGCTTTCCCAAACGGAATTGGTTTATGGAAAGAATTTCAATATCCATTTCAAGCTAGATGATGCGGCGGACATGTCTAGTATTAAGGTTACCATGTATCCGCCGCCTTTCACCACTCACGGGTACTCTGAGGGCCAAAGGATGCTGATTTTGGGACTCACCTCTGTGGCCAAGGATACCATCTCCGCCGTGGCGCCGTCCTCTGGCAAGCTTGCACCACCAGGCTATTACTTGATCTTTGTTGTGCACCGTGGCGTACCCAGCAAGGGATTGTGGGTGCATATTAAATAGAACAGAATAGAAGATACGGGCTCGCTTGTTCAGTGTTGACAGTATTTGGGTGCAATTAGCCTTACATGCTGATTGAGTCATTGAATTATCGTGATTTGTATCTTTTTATAGTGCAGACGAACTACGGTGTGAGGGGTGGGGGGTCCCTTAGAGTGGGGAATCCAACCTATAGAATAGAAGACGATGGGCATTGAATTTTTTTTTATTTTTGTAATCTTGTACAGAGTACCATATAATAATATATACAGTACAACATTTTCTATAAGAACTTATGAGCACAGTTCTTAAATTCTTTACATAAATTAATAAATTAAAGAAATTGAAGAGTGGGAGGAAGGTAGAGGTTTGCAGGTTTGAAACATCTCAAAATTATACGTACAATTGTTAAATTTTGTTTCTTATGAAATGGTAATTGTGATTTCTTTCCTCCTATGATAGATTATTAATGCAATCATGAGTGGGTGGAATACTGGAAAATATAGATGTATACTCATGATTATTGTTGTTGGGAGAAGGAGTTTGTGTCACCAACTCTAGTTCTCCCAAATGGAGTCCCAGCCCTTTGCTTTCTCTATCTTCCTCTCTTCTTTCAAACCTTTAATTTCCGGCGGCCTTTTCACCTTAGTGCATGTGAAAAATGATACTAATAAACAAAGTTATAAGTGTAATAACATATATTATCAAATGATAATGTAATTAAAATTTAAATGATCTTGGAGTGTAATTAAAATGATACTTGAACGTGCAAAAAATGAAACTAAACAATACTATAACGTATATGCAAATGAAATGATACGACGTAGTTTTACTTCATGATGCACATTGCAATGTGGATTATGTGGACCATAGATAAACGTTCATTTTTAGTATAATGTTTGTTTTTAATATGCAAGTTCATTTTTAAATATTATACCAAATAGTGAACGACCTTCAACACAATAAATTAACATTCAATGTATTAAAAATGAACTTTTAGTATATTAAAAATGATCATTATGTAAGTGGATTTGAGTGGGTGATTGTAACACCCGATTTTACCACAACTCCGCTATTATCAAAAGAAATAGGAACCGGATTAAAGTGAATGGAGTTTGGACAGATGATGCTCCTATATGTGAGTATGTGACTGACTTTTTTTTCTTCTTTGTTTGGCAGGGTTCTAAGGGATAACGAGTTGGAGCTTTTGGAGATGGCAGACACTCGTAGAATCTCCCCCAATCAAGGTAGTAGACAAAAATTCAATGACCCATGTGGGCAAGATCGCAAAAACTCGTAGAATCTCCCCCAATCAAGCTAGTAGAAAAAAATTCAATGACCCGTGTCGGCCAATAATATTGATGTCACATAACACAATTAAGATCCATATCGTAACATATCTATCTATGTTTTTTTTTTTTCATATATATGCGATGGGTGAACGACGGGAATTGAACCCGCGCATAGTGGATTCACAATCCACCGCCTTAATCCACTTGGCTACATCCGCCCCCAGACTATGTTCTTATTTTTTCATTTTTTTTTCTAATTACTAATTAGAAATTATTGATGCAATTGGATTATCCATTATTGAAAACTTCTTTCTATACGACATTTTTAATCGTACTTACAGATGGTACAATATCCCCACATATCAAAATTTTTAATCTCCTAAATTTACTTACTCTTGACTTCTACGTAAATTTGACCATGATTAAAGACCGGCCTTCTAAAAAATAATCCCACGTGTGATAGTGTTTGCCATTGACTTTTATTTATTATCATGACATATGATAGCATAAAAGAAAATTGTTTTCTTTGGAACTTGAAAGGCAATCTTGAATCAGAAGGTGTTAACGACATTAGAGGAATTAAAACCTTTGTTCCTGCATTCGTTTCACACATAATCTGAGCTTCCAAAACATGATCAACCAACCTTGTAACCATTACACTGTCCTAATGAGTGATCTATATTTCTCAATAGCATCACAGGTGGTAGATTTCAGCAATCCATTGTGCACCTTGTAACCATAATCTATATTTCTCTTATTAATTGTGTTGCATATTCACATTTTGTAGTGTTAAATGTTGAAAAAAAATACATGTAGATTATGGTTTTAAGTTTCTATCATTTTGTATCTATTTTTTTAATACATGGTAGCTTATAGTTTAAAGTCCAACATATTATTTTATGATTATTAATTGTGTTGCATATTCATATTTAATTGTGTTGCGTATTCATATTTTGCTTTCTTTTCCTCTGGCTACTAAGATGTTTCAGTTCGCCAGGTTGTCTCTTGACTGCCCATGGATTCAGTAGCAGTTCGAAAGGTTGCCCTATTTGGGAATCTCCAGATCTATGCTTATTTTCAACTCCCCGAAGCATTTCGTCGATTACTATGCCCTTCTTCATCTCTGGGTGCCTAGGTATCCATCGTAAGCCTTTCCTCGTTTGAACCTCGCCCTTCACTTTTAAGGCTATGCCATCCTAAGGTGCTGCTAAATGGATGGATCTTATCAACGTCCATGAATGAGAAACCATAGACCGAAACGCCGAATCGGAAAAATTTGGTCTTATTATAAAGCTTTGGATCGGCTCAGTTCAGGAGTTGGAGATAAGTGGACTCGAACCGCTGACATCCGCCGCAGGGTAAACCACAGCCTCTCAGGTCCCCGACTAATTCTACCATAGAGGCCAACGATGGAAAATAATTCCCCCCCCCCCCTCCCCCCCCCCCCCCCCCCCCCCCCCCCCGAACACAGTTTACAACTTTCATCGTACTGTGCTCTCCAAAGAGCAACTCTTCTCAAAATCTCACTCAAAAGGTGCTGAGTTGAAATCCCACTCTAACTAAGGATTCTTGTGGTAGATATTGCAATGCTAAGTACTGTACGAATGGTTGTCGATTTCACCACCAGACTAAAAGTTTCACCACAGTCTATGCCAGTCTGTTGTCCTGCACCATCTCCTACAAGGCGGGCTTTGTGCCGCTCAGATTATTTTTATGCCTGAAAATCCACAAACTTCGAATAATATTAGCATTGGATGGACGGGGCACTAAGTCCCACATCTTATTTTTAATTAAAGCATCGTATTCATCCTTCATAGAAATGTTCCAATTATGTCTTTTAAAGCATGTATTGGGTTCATAGGTAGGGGAGATATGGAGGTCGTAGTAGTGGTGTGAAGATTGAAGAGTTTTCTAGGTTTAAAAATTCAATGTTGCGCTCTTGTGGTCATTTGAGGAGAATGAGTGTGATTTATTTGTGGACTTATTTGGGTAGATTGATTGGTGGTCAGTGGAGTTGGTGGTATGGGCTGAGAGTTTGGAGATGATGAAGGTGTGGGTTGAGGCGAGGCATGCAGTGGGCCGAGATGAAAGATTGGACTGTGATGATCTATTTCCTAATGGTGTTGCGGGTGTAGGAGAAGTGTATTGTTGTGGGGTTATCTCATGAGAGGGAAAATGCGCTGAACTTTGCTGAGATTGTATGGGAGAATGAAGAGGTGATATATTTTGGTCCTCGACTCCAAGAGTTGGAGTTAGGCCGTGAGATAAGTACGGGTTAAGATATAGGCCGGCCTGCATCCAAAAACTCATAAGTGGAGACATTAGTAGCATGTAATTTGGAAAAGGGAAAGGTGTTTTCATCAAAAGTTACATGCCTTGAAATGATTATTTTTCGACTTGATAAGTCGTAACATTTATAACCTCTATGATTTGTCGGATATCCCAAAAAAACACAAGGTGATGATCTGGCTTGCAATTTTTTACGTGAGGTGGATGGAATTAATGGATAGCATAAACATCCAAAAATCCGAAGATGAGAATAAGAGAGATCCTTTTGATAAAGAATTTTTGTGGGTGTTTGATAAGCAAGCTTTTTATTGGGAAGAATGTTGAGTAAATACGTGGCCATTTGTAGTGCATGGTGCCAGAATGAAGGAGGTAGAGAGGCATGGGCAAGAAGAGTTCGAGTAATATTATTAATTGTTTGAATTTTCCTTTCAGCCTTTCCATTTTGAGAAGATGTATGAGGACAAGAAAAGTGAAAACTCCTGTATCCATGTACCATTGATCATCACCAGGGGCAATTGAGAAAGTATGCATAGCCTGTTGAATATCAGTTGGTGTATACGAAGATTGGCCCAAATTTGTTGATGCCAAGTGAGCTTGGGATGGTCTTGGTCCAAGTATTGATTGTGAGGCTAGTGGTGGTTGATTTCTTTGCCACTGGGCTGGTGTGGTAGGATATGGACAAGGTGGAGTAGCCCAAGGTTGCCATGGCCCATTCCACATGGGTGTGTAAGCCCAATTTTGCTGATTAGCGTTCTGCCAGAATGTGTTGTGCGGCTGGTATTGTGTTTGTCGGCCACCACGATTTCCTCTGCCCCTACCGTGAGATTGGCGACCGCCTCTTCCGCCGGCGCGATTTGTGGAGTGGCCGCCTCGAGAACCGGAGCTACCACCATGGTTAGAGTTGCCACCGCGTGAAACAAAGCCGTTGTTTCTGCCACCGCGACCTCCTCAATTTTCCCCATAATTTCCGACAGATTGATCATCGGCAGACGCGTGAAGAGCAGTGGAATCGTAGGGGTTAGCAACCTTTTTCGCCATTGCTGTTTCCTCCAAGATAATCATGGATCGGGCTTTGTAAAAAAAGGAGAATGGGGTCGTCGTGACGAATCTGTGTTCCAACGGTAGCACATGCATCAGTTAAACTGGAGACAAGTTGAAGTACTAACCTGTTGTTTGATACAGGAGCGCCAACATTTGATAATTGATATGCTAGTGTTTTTAGATGCTGGCAGTAGGAAGAGGCATCTGGAAATTTCTCGATCCGAACCGCAGAAAACACTTGTTCCAGGTAGAGTGCCCTTGAATTTTTATTGTATGAAAAAATGTCCTCTAGCCTGTTCCACGCGAGTTCAGCGGTAGAATTTCGTTCAATAATGGTATGCCGAAGATCTTGAAATCAATTTAACACTAAGGATTCTACTTGATTTTATGTTACGAGACAATTTCGCTGTTTAATTAAATCAATTTAATCAACATATAAATAACGAAATTGAAACCATAAATAAAGTAAAGACACAGTAGAATTGTTACGCAGTTCGGAGCTCCTTCTCCTACGTCTGCGGGGCAACCCACGTCTGCCCAATCCACTAGATGTTCACCACAGAGTATTACAAGAGGTAACTACAAACGGCTCACAGCCTTTACCACTACAACTCTTCTAAAACACCTACTCAGGACTGAACCGTGCATGCCATATCCATATTTGGTGTAGCACTTCAGCTGTCACAGGTACTAATTTGAAGTACAGATTTAAAACACAAATAATATAATCAATATTAAAGCAGTAATGTAGGAAGCTTGCATATGAGATCAGAATTTCAGAATTGGCAACTTCCTCTTTCATTTTCCCTTCCTTATATACTGTATGCAATTCCCATTCCACCAAGCCTTGATTGTAGCTTCATATGTGGCTTGAATTCTTCTCAACCACTCATTCTTTAATTTGAGATCTTCAGACTTGCTCTTTGTCCAATTTATTAACAATAAATCTCCACCACATATTTTAGCTTGGTCCAAAATACTAATTACAACTCATGCTAATTAACATTACATATTAATAAAATAAACTAATAAATTAGCCAATCTAATGTGTACTATTTTGTACACTTACAATCTCCCCCTTTGGCAATTTATTTGGTAAAACAATAGTATCATTATACTTTGGGAAAAAGTAACGAATATTTTATTAACATCCCATAGTATACGTACTGAACATATAAAGAAAATTAAATATGCAATTTTAAATCTTTTTGGACCTGACCAAGGCTTATTTGTGTGTGAGATTTTATTTTGGACCTTAGTTGATGTTGACTCTCATGCTTCATTCAATTAATAAATACTGAATCATGCACAAATTAGTGTTGTATCAAACATACCATATATGTCACGCTTTCCATACTGTAATTTGAATTACTCCCCCTAACTTGAAGCTTTCTTTCCTTCATATGCATTCCAATTGAAACCAATTCATACCATGCAGTCAACATACCAAAAATACCATAGATATTCATACTTAAGTCATTCATACCAAAATTATTGACATCCATACCAAAAACCAACCAAAAACTTACCAAACATTACGAAACATCCAAAATACTCCCCCTTTCTTCAATACTCCCCCTTTATTTTTGCCAAATAAATGACAAACAGATCGGTGAACATCATACTAGTGGATTGGGTTAATTCGCAGACGGGGCCGGTGCCCGACTCAGATTCATCGCTCTCAGAGATAGAACCAGTGCCAGCGCCAGTATTAGATCGAATCCGAGCATAGATAGCCTCCATTCTGGCTATTTCTTCCAACTGAGCACTCAACAACTTTTCTAAGCCATCAATGGTTATTTGTTGAGAAGCAACCGATGTGCGAACTTGAGCAATTGACGCTTGAAGAGTGAGAACAATTTGACGTCGATCCATGAGCGTCGGAGGTTCCTTGATCTCTGTCGTAGGACGGGGATTCGGTGCAAAGGCAGTGTCAGCGGATAATGCAGGGGCAGACACAGAGGGCGTGGCAGTTGGTGCACCGGGAGTGATCAAAAGTGTAGCTCTATCATCATAGTGATCCTTATTCGTCAAACGATCATCATATTTATAGACTGAGGCATTAGCAATCACCACCTCATATGTGTAGGGCTTGAACCCATGTTCCTGTAGAAGTCCGAAAATGAGACTAGAAAACGGTAGATGTACCTTAGGTTCCCTATGTCGCACGAATTGAGCAAGATGACCAAAAACGATTTCTCCGAGATTAAAGTGAAGTCGGTTCCTGATCTTGTAAAAGGAGGGCAGCAAGCTGGTCAGACACAAGATGATGATGCACAGCCGGCATCCAATTTGTTGACGCAAGCCGTAACAGAATAGAGTAGACCGTGGCGAGCTTCAGGCTTTCGAGTCCGGTATTTGGCCAAGTGACGACCTGTTTGTGAGTTAAAGCAGCGGCTAGGAGATTAGGACTCGGGTCAGGAGCAGCTCGATGATTTGGGGTACCCAAATATGAATTAATCACGACCGAACTTAAGGGATACCATTTATCGCCGAATAAAAACTTGTTTGAAACCGAGGTGATCCCTCCGAAAAAGTATCCAATGTTAAATTTGTGTAGAACTCGGCAGTGAGCCATCTGGAATACGGGCCAACATGAACAAGTGAGGCAAGCAGGTATTGATCTCGCAAAATAGGCACAATGTTGCACTTTTCTGTCAACTCTTCCACATTGATGGATTTCTCCAGAATAAAATCCCTAGTAGCATGAACACTCCAGTCAGACATCAAATCTGGAGACAGTAAAATAGGATGATATTTCTTCTTGGGTTGTTTCATCTTTGAGCCAGAGGGGACAGTAGCAGCTGCTGGTGCAGGGGCCGACTTGGTACTGGCCTGAAACTGATCTAGGACCTTGTCATTCTGGGTGGCAATGTGGGACCTCGTTTTGATTGCTTGGAATCAGACAATCAAACAACATCCTCCAATGCTCCAATTTTTCTTTTCCCCGGCAGTACCTGAAACAGTAAGTTTTTCTTTCCCTTTTCGGGAAGATTTGCTCACGGGCACAGAGACGATAGGGACAGTGTTATGAGAGGTGGACACCGGTATGGGAGCCTCTACTGTGGAAGATGGGACAGGAATAGTTATGGGAATAGAAAAAGCAGCACAAGTCATGGGAGACACAAATTGGTGGATATTTCTAATGGAGAATGGTGTGGTCACAGTATGCACAAAAATCAGATAAGGGCACAAGATTTTCAGGCAATTTATGTGAGGAATCATACAGATCACCTTGTAAAGGAAAGGAAGGGGCACTCATATCACTGGAGACAGACACAAACTGATTTGGCAAAGAAATGTTGAAATCTAACTTTCTAGAAGCTGAAACATAGTCATCTAAAGGTGAGGACTACCGTATTTTCCGGAGATGGGGCATGCACCTTCTCCTGTTGGGATGGAGGCGTTTGGGTGGATCCTCCGGAATAGTCCACGGCTCGCTGAGATGAAACGAGAGAGAGCTTTGATTTGCTTAGTTTCTTTGTCCGAAAGGCCTTCTAGGAGACTCTCATGTGTCTTAACCGTGGCAAGCACTCGATCGGTCATCAGATGTGAGGGGAGAATCAGCATCAATAATGTGTCGAAGAAGTTCTAATCTTTCCGATTTCGTGGTGAAGATTGCAAAAAGGGTTATCTTCTTCCATTGTTGAAGAATTTTTCGAAGGAAGTTCTAAGGATGAAGATGAAAGAGACGGTGGTGATGGGTAAGAGAGCCAAAGAGACAATGAATTAATTTGTTGATGTATGATCGTGAAGAGATGGTTCTCAAAAGGCGTGAAAGTAGGTAATGATTTGACTAGGTGGGAAGGCTAGATAGTAGAGTTATAATAGGAGAGTATTGTGGATGATAAAATCAATATTTGAGTTTAAGATTTAATTTTGAGAATAGATTGAATATAAGAGGTCAATGAGCCGTATAAGGTAACAAGAGAGCGAGAGGCGTTAATTTTTTTTGGACATCGGTTTGGAAAAATTGAACGATATGGTTTTGGTTTTAGCTGGTATTAAATATAGAGAAAGATTATATTATGGATTAAAGAGTCGAATGAGCCCTTCTGCAACAATGTTAAACAAACAGCCATGTTAACGTAAAAAGATTAATTGGAATTTATTTGTAATACCTGGTGTGGTAGATTAAGCCGTGAGATTGCAGACTCCAAGTGCAGCTCTAAGTAGTTCAAATCTCGATTTGTCTAACGGCTTGGTGAATAAGTCTGTTAGAGCTTCTTTGATATTCTTCGGTTCGATCTGCGAAGTATAACAAGAATATCCTGCTAATTGAAGGTAATCACGTTTCGGTTTACCTCTAGTTTTTACGCCGGAACTGGGGTCTCCAATTACGTTTTGTATTGGATGAGCTTTTGGATGCGAGTAGGGATATCAATGTTACCGTGATCAGTGACAGATTCTGACTCAGACTCGATTTCTTGCTCAGGTTGAGTTGATGTGGAAGATGGCATAGGAGACTCTGGATTAGGTTCAGGGGTTCTGGAATCAGAAGTTTCAGAACAACTTGTGTCAGGTTCTGTCACTGGTCCAGGCTGAGACGTTGTGATAATATCACTCGGTTGATCATCGATTACAACATTTGTGGACTCCATGATGGTTTTGGTAACTTTGTTGTATACACGATATGCCCTGCTGTTTGTTGAATAGCCAAGGAAGATGCCTTCATCGCTTTTTGATTCAAACTTTCCATAATGTATACGGAGTCTGATTTGTGCCTGGACGTAGATAGACCCGATTGATGATGTGACATGCAGTGTTCACAGCTTCTGCCCAAAATTTTTGAGGTAGTCCTTTGGCATTGAGCAGAACTCGTCCCATTTCTTGAATTGTGTGTTCTTCCATTCAACAACTCCGTTTTGTTGAGGTGTTTTTGGTGCTGAGTATTCATGTGTGATTCCTGTTTGGTTGCAGAAGATATCGAACAGATTGTTGTCGAATTCTCGTCCGTGATCACTTCGGATTCGAATGATGGGTTCATTTCTTTCTTTTTGAAGTTTCAATGCCAGAGTTTTGAAGGCTTCGAGGGTCTCAGACTTGTCCCTGAGAAAGGTAACCCAAGAAAAACGAGAATAATCATCTACGCAAACTAATGTATTTCTTACCTCCAACACTTTCTGTTTGCGTTGGGCCAATGAGATCCATGTGGATCAGTTCCAAGCAGTGACTTGTGTTTATGGTGTGCTGAGCTGGATGAGACGATTTGGTTTGCTTTCCTGCTTGACATGCACCACATATGGTTGGTTTGACTTCCAGCTTGGGTAATCCACGAACACCTTCAATCTTCACAAGTTTGTCAAGAAGTCTGTAACTTAGATGTCCTAGCTTTTGGTGCCAAAGCTCAGTTTCATCTATATTGATCCTGCAACACAAAACATTGTTAGTGAGAATATAGCAATTATCAGTTGACCTTATACCTTCCATAACACACTGATTTGTTTTGTCTAGGACACTGCAGTTATTTTT
>NW_017617592.1:0-3127 GCF_001879475.1 Ipomoea nil
CATGCGGAACGAGTGTGCCTAAGTGCGACTTGTGCGGACGAGCGTGCCTAAGTGCCGGACTTGTGCGGAACGAGTGTGCCTACGTTGCGGGCATATGCGGAACGAGTGTGCCTAAGTCGGACTCATGCGGAACGAGTGTGCCTAAGTTGCGGACTCATGCGGAACGAGTGTGCCTAAGTAGCGGACTTGTGCGGAACGAGTGTGCCTAAGTATCGGACTTGTGCGGAAGAGCGTGCTAAGTTGCGGACTTGTGCGGAACGAGCGTGCCTAAGTGCTTGTGCGGAACGAGCGTGCCTACGTTGCGGGCATATGCGGAACGAGTGTGCCTACGTTGCGGGCATATGCGGAACGAGTGTGCCTAAGTTGCGGACTCATGCGGAACGAGTGCGCCTAAGTTGCGGACAGTTGCGGAACGAGTGTGCCTAAGTAGCGGACAGTTGCGGAACGAGTGTGCCGAAGTTGCGGACTTGTGCGGAACGAGTGTGCCGAAGTAGCGTGCCTACGTTGCGGACTCATGCGGAACGAGTGTGCCTACGTTGCGGGCATATGCGGAACGAGTGTGCCTAAGTTGCGGACTCATGCGGAACGAGTGTGCCTAAGTGCCGGACTTGTGCGGAACGAGTGTGCCTACGTTGCGGGCTCATGCGGAACGAGTGTGCCAAGTTGCGGACTTATGGGGTACGAGCGTGCCTAAGTTGCGGACTCATGCGGAACGAGTGTGCCTAAGTGCCGGACTTGTGCGGAACGAGTGTGCCTACGTTGCGGGCTCATGCGGAACGAGTGTGCCCAAGTTGCGGACTTATGGGGTACGAGGGTGCCTAAGTTGCGGACTTATGCGGAACGAGGGTGCCTAAGTTGCGGGCTTATGCGCAACGTTGGTGCCTAAGTTGCGGACTCATGCGGTACGAGGGTGCCGAGGTTGCGGAATTATGCGGTACGAGGGTGCCGAGGTTGCGGACTTATGCGGTACGAGGGTGCCGAGGTTGCGGACTTATGCGGAACGAGTGCTACGTTGCGGGCATATGCGGAACGAGTGTGCCTACGTTGCGGGCATATGCGGAACGAGTGTGCCTACGTTGCGGGCATATGCGGAACGAGTGTGCCTACGTTGCGGACTTATGCGGAACGAGCGTGCCTAAGTTGCGGACTCATGCGGAACGAGTGTGCCTAAGTGCCGGACTTGTGCGGAACGAGTGTGCCTACGTTGCGGGCTCATGCGGAACGAGTGTGCCCAAGTTGCGGACTTATGGGGTACGAGGGTGCCTAAGTTGCGGACTCATGCGGAACGAGGGTGCCTAAGTTGCGGACTCATGCGCAACGTTGGTGCCTAAGTTGCGGACTCATGCGCAACGTTGGTGCCTAAGTTGCGGACTCATGCGGCAACGTTGGTGCCTAAGTTGCGGACTCATGCGGTACGAGGGTGCCGAGGTTGCGGAATTATGCGGTACGAGGGTGCCGAGGTTGCGGACTTATGCGGAACGAGGGTGCCGAGGTTGCGGAATTATGCGGTACGAGGGTGCCCAAGTTGCGGAAAGTTGCAGTACGAGGGTGCCCAAGTTGCGGAAAGTTGCGGTACGAGGGTGCCCAAGTTGCGGAAAGTTGCGGTACGAGAGTGCCCAAGTTGCGGAAAGTTGCGGTACGAGGGTGCCCAAGTTGCGGAAAGTTGCGGTACGAGGGTGCCCAAGTTGCGGAAAGTTGCGGTACGAGAGTGCCCAAGTTGCGGAAAGTTGCGGTACGAGAGTGCCCAAGTTGCGGAAAGTTGCGGTACGAGGGTGCCCAAGTTGCGGACTTATGCGGAACGAGGGTGCCGAGGTTGCGGACTTATGCGGTACGAGGGTGCCGAGGTTGCGGACTTATGCGGTACGAGGGTGCCGAGGTTGCGGACTTATGCGGTACGAGGGTGCCGAGGTTGCGGACTTATGCGGTACGAGGGTGCCGAGGTTGCGGACTTATGCGGTACGAGGGTGCCGAGGTTGCGGAAAGTTGCGGTACGGGTGTGCCGAGGTTGCGGAAAGTTGCGGTACGGGTGTGCCGAGGTTGCGGAAAGTTGCGGTACGGGTGGGGCCGAGGTTGCGGAAAGTTGCGGTACGGGGGTGCCGAGGTTGCGGAAAGTTGCGGTACGGGGGTGCCGAGGTTGCGGAAAGTTGCGGTACGGGTGGGCCGACGTTGCGGAAAATTGCGGTACGGGTGGGCCGACGTTGCGGAAAATTGCGGTACGGGGGTGCCGAGGTTGCGGAAAGTTGCGGTACGGGTGGGCCGAGGTTGCGGAAAGTTGCGGTACGGGTGGGCCGAGGTTGCGGAAAATTGCGGTACGGGGGTGCCGAGGTTGCGGAAAGTTGCGGTACGAGGGTGCCCAAGTTGCGGACTTATGCGGTACGAGAGTGCCAAGTTGCGGAAAATTGCGGTAACGGGTGGGTGCCGAGGGTTGCGGACTTAAGTTGCGGACGGGTGTGCCTGAGGTTGCGGAAAGTTGCGGTACGAGGGTGCCGAGGTTGCGGAAAGTTGCGGTACGAGGTGGTGCCCGAGGTTGCGGAAAGTTGCGGTACGAGGGTGCCCAAAGTTGCGGACTTATGCGGAACGGGGGTGCCGAGGGTTGCGGACTTATGCGGAACGAGGGTGCCGAGGTTGCGGACTTATGCGGAACGAGGGCGCCCAAATTGCGCACAGTTGCGGACGGATGCGGAAAATATCACGCAACAGAGGTTTACCCGCCTGCCACCCCAGTACTTTTACGACGGTTCTGTGTTATGCCTTGGCCTATGTCGTTTTACGTCGTTCTCGTGCCAAAATGGCATATACATTTGTTTTAGAGCTTATTGTACTATTTAATTAGTGAGGCAAACGATATGCCATATATTCCTCTCACATTCCAACAATCCAAGTACTTGGCTAAGTCAGACAAGGAACTTTGCGGACAGCTGGGCATAAATTTGGACATCGTCGTTTTCAATGAAATAATCATCCAAACGCTTTGAAATTTACCAAGCATTGTTAAAATGCTCTAAACTAAAGGACATGCAATAACATTTGAAAAAAATGCAGGAACCACCCGAAATGACCGTGTGATTTACGGGACAAACCGTGTCTACTGCTGTCACTGGGGTTTTTTTTTTTTTTAACTACTATT
>NW_017617594.1:7500-10000 GCF_001879475.1 Ipomoea nil
CGGAACGAGTGTGCCTAAGTTGCGGACTCATGCGGAACGAGCGTGCCTAAGTAGCGGACTTGTGCGGAACGAGCGTGCCTAAGTGCCGGACTTGTGCGGAACGAGCGTGCCTAAGTGCCGGACTTGTGCGGAACGAGCGTGCCTAAGTGCCGGACTTGTGCGGAACTAGCGTGCCTATGTTGCGGACTTGTGCGGAACAAGCGTGCCTAAGCGCCGGACTTGTGCGGAACGAGTGTGCCTACGTTGCGGGCATATGCGGAACGAGTGTGCCTACGTTGCGGGCATATGCGGAACGAGTGTGCCTAAGTTGCGGACTCATGCGGAACGAGTGTGCCTAAGTTGCGGACTCATGCGGAACGAGCGTGCCTAAGTAGCGGACTTGTGCGGAACGAGCGTGCCTAAGTGCCGGACTTGTGCGGAACTAGCGTGCCTATGTTGCGGACTTATGCAGAACGTTGGTGCCTACGTTGCGGACTTATGCGGAACGATGGTGCCTACGTTGCGGGCATATGCGGAACGAGTGTGCCTAAGTTGAGGACTCATGCAGGACGATGGTGCCTAAGTTGCGCAACGAGGGTGCCTAAGTTGCGGACAGTTGCGGACTTATGCGGAGCAAGGGTGCCTAACTTGCGGACAGTTGCGGAACGAGTGTGCCTACGTTGCGGGCATATGCGGAACGAGTGTGCCTACGTTGCGGGCATATGCGGAACGAGTGTGCCTAAGTTGCGCAACGAGGGTGCCTAAGTTGCGGACAGTTGCGGACTTATGCGGAGCAAGGGTGCCTAACTTGCGGACAGTTGCGGAACGAGTGTGCCGAAGTTGCGGACTTGTGCGGAACAAGGGTGCCTAAGTTGCGGACTTATGCGGAACGAGTGTGCCGAAGTTGCGGCCTTATGCGGAACGAGTGTGCCTACGTTGCGGGCATATGCGGAACGAGTGTGCCTAAGTTGCGGACTCATGCGGAACGAGTGTGCCCAAGTTGCGGACTGATGCGGTACGAGGGTGCCTAAGTTGCGGGCATATGCGGAACGAGTGTGCCTAAGTTGCGGACTCATGCGGAACGAGTGTGCCCAAGTTGCGGACTGATGCGGTACGAGGGTGCCTAAGTTGCGGACTTATGCGGTACGAGGGTGCCTAAGTTGCGGACTCATGCGGTACGAGGGTGCCTAAGTTGCGCAACGAGGGTGCCTAAGTTGCGGACTTATGCGGAACAAGGGTGCCGAGGTTGCGGAATTATGCGGTACGAGTGTACCCAAGGTGCGGACTTGTGCGGAACGAGGGTGCCCAAGTTGCGGACTTATGCGGAACGAGGGTGCCGAGGTTGCGGAATTATGCGGTACGAGGGTGCCCAAGTTGCGGACTGATGCGGTACGAGGGTGCCTAAGTTGCGGACTTATGCGGTACGAGGGTGCCCAAGTTGCGGACTGATGCGGTACGAGGGTGCCTAAGTTGCGGACTTATGCGGTACGAGGGTGCCTAAGTTGCGGACTCATGCGGAACGAGTGTGCCCAAGTTGCGGACTGATGCGGTACGAGGGTGCCTAAGTTGCGGACTTATGCGGTACGAGGGTGCCTAAGTTGCGGACTCATGCGGTACGAGGGTGCCTAAGTTGCGCAACGAGGGTGCCTAAGTTGCGGACTTATGCGGAACAAGGGTGCCGAGGTTGCGGAATTATGCGGTACGAGTGTACCCAAGTTGCGGACTTATGCGGAACGAGGGTGCCGAGGTTGCGGAATTATGCGGTACGAGGGTGCCGAGGTTGCGGACTTATGCGGTACGAGGGTGCCCAAGTTGCGGAATTATGCGGTACGAGGGTGCCGAGGTTGCGGACTTATGCGGTACGAGGGTGCCCAAGTTGCGGACTTATGCGGAACGAGGGTGCCGAGGTTGCGGACTTATGCGGTACGAGGGTGCCCAAGTTGCGGACTTATGCGGAACGAGGGTGCCGAGGTTGCGGACTTATGCGGTACGAGGGTGCCCAAGTTGCGGACTTATGCGGAACGAGGGTGCCGAGGTTGCGGAATTATGCGGTACGAGGGTGCCCAAGTTGCGGACTTATGCGGAACGAGGGTGCCGAGGTTGCGGAATTATGCGGTACGAGGGTGCCCAAGTTGCGGAATTATGCGGTACGAGGGTGCCCAAGTTGCGGAAAGTTGCGGCACGAGAGTGCCCAAGTTGCGGAAAGTTGCGGTACGAGGGTGCCCAAGTTGCGGACTTATGCGGAACGGGGGTGCCGAGGTTGCGGAAAGTTGCGGTACGAGGGTGCCTAAGTTGCGGATAGTTGCGGTACGAGAGTGCCCAAGTTGCGGAAAGTTGCGGTACGAGGGTGCCCAAGTTGCGGAAAGTTGCGGTACGGGGGTGCCCAAGTTGCGGAAAGTTGCGGTACGAGGGTGCCCAAGTTGCGGACTTATGCGGAACGGGGGTGCCGAGGTTGCGGAAAGTTGCGGTACGAGGGTGCCCAAGTTGCGGAATTATGCGGTACGAGGGTGCCGAGGTTGCG
>NW_017617596.1:0-81006 GCF_001879475.1 Ipomoea nil
GGTTGCCCGAACCTGCCAGCATATTCCAGGTCACCCCCGCCACCGCCCACGAGCTACACCCATCAGCTCCCCCGGTCATCCCCTTTCTCCGGGTGGGGAGTGACTAGTGGGCGGCTTGCACTTATGGGCGTCGGGAAAGGCGAAGTACTCATAGTGGCGGTGGACTACTTTACAGTGCGTGGAGGCGGAACCACCGAGCGACCATAACAAGCGCCGTTGCAAGCACCTTTGTTTACAAAAACATTTTGTGTTCGTTTTGGGGCGCCGATGCAACTCAATCACCGACAACAAGGACGCCAAATTCGAGGGGCAAGAGCTTTCAAGGGTTCTGTGCAGAATGGCACATACTCACCAGCCGGGTGGCCTGGTTGCTATCCCCAAGCAAATGGGCAGTGGAGAAATGCCAACCGAACCATAGTGGCGGTCTGAAAAAGGAATCTGAATCCGCGGGGGGGGGGGGGGGCGTGGCGTAGAGAGCTCGACGCATTCTCATGGCCTACCGCACCACGCCCTGGAGGGCCACCGGGAGACACCTTTCTCTTGGCCTACGGGGCTTCAACAGCTCGAGCCCCAGCAGAGGTAGTCATACCTTCCCGCACGGAGGAGGACTACGCGCCCGACACGAATGAGGATCACCATTAGAACTGACCTCCACCATGATCGACATGACAGGCACGAAGCCGAGCCTGCCCGATTCGAGCTTGAGAATTACCCAGAGGCAAACCAGAAGGGCTTACCATGACAAGCGGGTACGGCCCGCTACTTCACAGCGGAGACTACGTGCCGCAGGCAGGGAGAGAGGGCAAGGCCAGCCCCAGGCCCCGAGAGGCGAACAATTTGCTGCCAAACTGGAAGGCCATACATTGTGCCAGCCGTCGCGTCCGCCCGGGTACGCTACAAGCTCAAGACCCCCCAAAGGGACGAGGATAGCCAGGCGTCTGAACACAGACACACCTACTGAAGTTCTACTAATAGGCCCGCCGCGTGAAATGGACCCTAGAATGCTATTTTAAAGGAAAGACCATTCCAACCTCCCCCAATAACTGTTTTTAGTGAACAGCGCAATATCACAAACATTGGTTATCCATCCATTCTTTCTCCTTAAAACAAAATAATATAAATAAAAAAATCATGAAAACAAAGGGATATGAGTAGTCACTCATCGTCTCTCCCCTGCGGACCCTACAGGGGCACGAGTCCGACCTCGCGTACCTAACCCCGACGGAGCGAACGCCACCCTAAGGGGGCACGATGGGCCGAACCTGCGTATAACCCCGACGGAAAGAGCCCGCGGGGCCACAGTCCGGAAAGGACTGGGCCGATGCGGCTAGCGCGCACCCTAAGGGGGCACGAGGACCCAACCTTCGCGTTACAAACCCCGACGGAGGACCACAGTGGTTTGCGTCCGACATGATCTAGCGCTCGAGCGGATTAGGCGCACCCTAAGGGGGCACGAGGTCCGACCCCGCGTACCAACCCCGACGGAAGAGCCGTGGCCGTAGTCCGCGAAAGACTCTAGCCCAGCGGTGGACGCACCCTAAGGGGCACGAGGTCCGACCTCGCTCACCAACCCCAGACGCGGGAGTCCGATGCGCGTAGTCTCGTAGGACTACTTTCTTGAGACCTAACCTAGCAAAAAAAAAAAAAAAAAAAAAAAAAAGAAAAGCCAACCACACCCCGACAGCGTCGGGCGCAACAGGGCACCGTCCCAGCCGAGGTACGTCCAGATGGACCTCGCCCATGGCCCCCCGACCATGCACCTCGGCACACTGCCGGGGTGCACCATGCTGCATGCACCACGGCAGTCGCCAAAGTCCGACACCTCGGCCAGTACCGAGGTCTAGTGCCTCGGTGCAATCCGAGGTTGAGAGCCCCGGCACGACCGGGCGCACAAAAAAAAAATAAAAAAAAAAATAAACACAGGAGTAAAAGTCAAATATAAGTCCCATAATAAAGATCCAACGTTCGAAGCGTAGCAAAATAAGAGTAGGAAGAGTCATTCAAAGGAAATAAACAAACAAAAGAGGGCAAGGATCCACATCCAAAGTCTAGGCCCGGATACACAAAATAGGGAATAACCTAAAACAAGCACAATCAGGGCTGCTCATCCGAACCCAGCGCGATGGCAAGTGGCAGCTCGGTCGACGGCGCAACGGCGACAGTCACTCCCTCGGCCCGCTCATTCAGGTCGGGGACGTGAACGCTCAGTAAAGTGGGTGAAATAACTCCCGAGGAGGCCACCAACTCCACAGGGCTCGTCGGCGCGATCATGGGGTGATAGTGAGAAGCCCGCCGCAGGGGTCGCTGGCTCGGGTTCTCCATCTCGGCCGGCAGCTTGAGGATGACCGGGTCGAAGGCATCTCCTTTCTGACGAAGGGCGGTGTAGATCTCCTGCTGCATAGCATACCGGCCCACCTGGAAGGCCATAGCACTCTCCTCCGCAATCGTCTCCTTCCCAGCGTCACTAGCTAGCCACGAGGTGACTATGTCGCCGCTGCGCCCACGGACATACTCCTCGGCATCGCGCTCTGAACTCATCAGACTTCTTGTAGGCGAGGATGACCTGTCCAAGCTCCCTCCGCATACCTCTTCTGCTCCGCCTCCAAGGCCTTCTGGGACTCGGCGTCACGCCTGACCGCCTCATCGGCCCGCCTGGTCTTCGGCCTCCAAAGCTCGCACCAGCTCGCGAGCGCGACCCTCGCTCATCCTCGATAAGGGCCACGGTGGACACGGCCCAACCCTGAGAAGAGGCACAATCATGACAAAGCAACATCGAGGACTAAGTGCAATAAAGGAAGTCACAAGCAAGAATACATACCTCGATGGTACGGAGGGCCTCTCGAACGATAGCGGGCAAGCTCCGCGTCGTGTGCTCGGCAGGGCGGCAGCGGGGGCGGTACAGCTGGCGGTACAGGGGGACGACTCGCCTGCGGCCGCGTCCCTCACCGGTGGCGGCGCACCAGGCTCAGAAGGGGGGCGCCAGACTTCGCGGTAACCTTCTGTCTCTTCGCAATAGGGCCACGCGCCCACGACGCGCTCAAGGCGCTCATGGAACGAAGACATGATGGGAGATCTCGCTGCAAAAGGAGACGAGCAAGGGTTAATCCATAAGCCATATGTACAAACGATGGTCTAGCAAAGGAAGGGGAACAAACCACGAGTAGAGGCACGCGGTGGGCCGACAGTGGACCCGGAGGACCTGGGCTCGGCAAAAACCTCGCCCGAAGACCCCGAGGATCCGGGGACTGCTCTGGCGGCTCATCGTCGGATAACTCGATCAAGGGACGCGCGTCCGACTGGGGTGTACGCAGACGGCGCGGGCGAATACGAGGCGGTAGCGGCCCATCCGACACAAAGCCCAGGCTACGCATGTTCTCCGGCGTAATCATCTCGCCAATGACAATCTCTCCCCGATCGCCCCGGAAGGCATGGACGTCCCGGGGCTAAGGCGGCCGTCTAGAGCGGGGTCCTGTGGCGCACAAACCTGTTGTTCCAAGATAGGAACGGCCGACGATCGCCGACCGAGATGAAGACAAAGTGCGGTTTCCAATCCCTGTTGGTCTGATTGAAGTCATGGAACGTCTTCATACGCGCCCGGGCCGCTATACCCACGAACCCCTTACTGGCCTGGCCGGAGGACGAAGTGACTTGAAACAAACTCTGGAAGAGATCCAGGTAGGGCTTGACACGAATGGTGTGGCCAGCGAAGCAAGAAGGCAAGAAGTAGGTAATGGGCATTCGGCACCAACTGCCCGGGTGCAATGCCGTAATGGTTAAGAAAGGATTCGACGAAGGCATGAATAGGGAAGCGAAAACCGAGGTACAGGGACTGCACGTGAACCCCGAAGAAGAGGGGTGTCGGAGGCTCGGTGACATTCCCGACAGGGAAGGCAGGCGTACCTCGCCGCAGACCCAACATAGCGTTCGGCCTCCTCAAACTCCTGCACGGAGGTCCGAGCCAAAGTCGAGGTCGCGACGAGTGTCTCCAGAGGGGTGTACTGGACAGGATCCTCGTACGGGACCGCAAAAGGGTCCTCCATGACGGGAGTATGGGCGTCCAACGGACCCTCGTATGGCATGGTGACCTCCCCAGAGGAGGAATGAGCGGGAAAAGGAGTGGGGGGTCGCTGGTTTCGTCCATGGGAAGGATGTGAGTGTCTACGGAGTCCAAAAAATCGTCCAAGGAACCGGAAGAAGTGTACATGCACCAACTAAACCTACGAGATAAAAGAGAAGGGGTTTATATAGGAGAGAAGGAGATGAAAAGAGGGGGAGTTTTGAAATTCAAAATGCAAAAAAGGGGGGGAAAGGTGAAGAGATGGATGTGATTGGTTGACTTGGAGGAGATGATCAAAACCTAGGAGGACTCTACTGTGTATGTGTCCTAACAGATGAAGGAGTCGTATTCCGGATGGAGTTTTTCATCATTATCGCGAGAAGTACACCTGGACGGCACCAATAACGCAGGGACGCGGGCGTCTCGGGGTCGGCATTTTGTTAGGTTCGGCCAGAGCATCTACTCTCCTTCACTGACGATTACTCGCAGCTCGGAGAGTGGGGGGACTGATGACGGATTATATTAGGAACCGACCCGCACCGACCCGAGGGCGCGGACAAGAACGGGTCCCGGGGCGGCGCCACGTACCCGCCCCGGACGGGGCCTCGCCACATGGCCCCCGCACGGGCCACGTCGGAGGCCGGGCCGGCCTCTCCAGGAGGCCGGGCCGACCTCCAAATGGGGTCGGCCTGGCCCCACAGCACGGCCCGGGCGCGGTCAACTCGGATCTAACCACCCCCCGCTTTAAGGGGTGGCGGTTAGGGGCGGGGGTTGTATAAAACCCCCCACCTTGTCTAGTTAGGACACGATCTACATTTCCTACATACTTTGTCCTAAAATACTACTGCAATAGCCAATTCTACGGCATTTAATACAATCTACAGTCTCATGGCCTTTACTATATCATTCGTATCATTTATTTATTATTCGTATCCTTATTCGGGTTAGTTAAGTCGGACCCCCGGTTTAATTAAATCCATCAAAGATATATTTTATAATATATAAACTTTGTATGTTATTATTTTTTGTTACACACATTTTTATATATTAAAATCAATCATTTTTTTAAATGTTAAACAAATCAACATTGTTTGAGTTTTGCTATTATCAACAATTATTTTATTTTCATATATATATATATATATATTATATATATATATATAATATATAATATATATTATAATATATATATATATATATATATATATTATATATATATATTTTGTCCGTGCATCGCACGGGTGGATAACTAGTATATAATAATAATAATAATAATAATAATAATAATAATAATAAAATACTATTATTTTTATTATTATTATTAGTAGCAATTTTCATTTTTCATTTGTATAACGGATTCATTGTTCTGAGGAGATTTCTGAACAGAAAATAAAAGCTGCTTTGGAGATTTTCACGGACAAAATAGCGAATGCCACTCTCAGATGATATGACTTGATCTAGGTAGTAGGCAATGACTGAAAACGCCAACCATTCCGTGATTGCGATAATTAGAACCTCTCGCATTACATTTGTCCTATAACGTAACTCGGATATTTTCAGTGGAACGCTTGGAATCACTGGTAAAATCTATTGTGCAGCTAACAATGGTCTCCTCATCGTCAGATCCCACGGACGATGGCAGTGTTGGGGTCTCAGAGACGAGACGAAGCCGCCAAAGATCGATCGCATGGTGATAGAGAACGGAGAGAGGGAGGCGATGATGAGCGGAGATCAGAACAGCCAACCTTGCCCAGGCCAGCAGTCTTACCCGCATCGGCATGGGTGTGTTCATACCCTTTAAGCGCCTTGAATCACTGGTAGCAACACCCTTCTCCATCCTTTACCTTTTTTATCACTCTTTTCCGGGGAGAGCCTTCTCCTTCAAATCTGTATTAAAGGATCGTCTTCTACTTCTTGTAAGAAACCAACACATACTCAGGGTTCAAAATCATCCAAGCCGTCAGGAAAGGCGATTCAATCCATAAAGTTCAATCTTGAGAGATGTATGTTCTTTAAACTTTTGTGGATATGTTGGCTTAGAAGATGTAGTTGTTGCAGACCCCAAACGTGTAAATTATGGATCCCAAGGTGGTCGAATCTTAATCTTTCGCAACGAATTATATATATATATATATATATAATTAATTAATTAATTAATTAATTTGTAAAAAAAAAAAAAGAATACATTTAGCTTGATGAAGAATTGCAATTTGATGCAATGGCGGAAGTGATGCGATGACATAGAGAAAGAGAGAGAAATAAGCATAAAAGTTTAGGTTAAAAAAGGGTAAAAAAGAAAATAAAAAAATATAATAAAAAAAAACTATTCCTAAGAGTTTAGAGATAGGTTAATATCAGGGAGAGGCCAGTAATAGCTATTCCCTCTGTAGAAGGAATGGGTCATTGACAGGAACAATGTTCATGGGAATACAAATGTTCACCAAACTGAATTTTGAAGGTCTTTTTTACGTGGATGGAGGGGGGCGTGGTGGAGGACTTGCTCTTCTCTGGAGATATAAAAACGTGGCAAACCTTATTAGTTTTTCAAAAAACCACATCGACGTTCAAGTACGGCTGCCTGGCAGCAATGCTTGGAGGTTGACGGGTTTCTATGGTTTCCCGGAGAGAGAGAATCATCAACGCTCCTGGGATCTTTTGCGTTTTCTTAGCCGTAAGTCTGATCTCCCTTGGTTGGTGGCGGGGGATTTCAATGATATTTTGTCCCCAAATGAGAAACGCGGCCAACACCCGCATCCCACTGCCTTGATAGATGTTTTTACTCGTGCCTTAGATGATTGTCGACTCTTTGACCTGGGTTTGAAAGGGAGACAGTTCACTTGGGAACGTGGACAGGGGACAGAGCACTAGGTGGAGGAAAAGCTTGATAGGGCTGTAGCAGGAGCGGACTGGAGGGTTATGTTTGATCGGGCAGAGGTTCGTAACTATGAGGTTTTGACATCCGATCATACTGCGATTTTTGTGGAACTTGAGGGCCCTAGGATGGGGCGGCAAAGAAGGAATTTTATGTTTGAAAATGCTTGGCTCCAAGATTCTGGTTGTAAAGATGTGGTTCTAAACGCTTGGAATGCTACAATTGGTGATGTTCTACCTGGCCGTTTAGATCACTGTGGTGCCTCACTGAAACTTTGGGGAGGCAGTCTAGTGCAGTGTATTGATAAGGAAATAAGTCAACTGCAATGGAGCTTAAATCTTCTTCGTGAGAGACGTGATAGCCATGGATTAACATTGTTCGGGGAAATGAATATCAAATTGAATGGCTTGTATGATCAGCAGAACATTATTTGGCGACAAAGGGCAAAGCAATTTTGGTTATCTAGTGGAGATAGAAACACTAAGTACTTCCATCTCTACGCATCCGCACGGAAAAGGAAGAACAATATTGCTAGACTAAAAACTGAAATGGGAGACTGGCTTGAAGGGAATGCTCTGTTGGGACTGGTCAATGATTACTATACTGATATTTTTACTACGAGAGGAGAAACAGACTGCTCACCTTTGGATGGTCTCGTTAACAGAATTTCGCCCAACGATAACGAGCAGCTCTTAAGACCCTTTTCGTTGGAAGACGTCAAGGATGCCCTTTTTTCTATGGCCCCTGATAAATCTCCAGGACCAGATGGTTTTAGTCCCGCTTTTTTTCAACATTTTTGGAGCGAGATAGGGGATGATGTGGCTCGGTTTATTCTTGGTTATTTAAATGGACAGAATTGGCCTACGGGGATGAACGATGCTCATGTAACTTTGATTCCTAAGAAGTCCACACCAGTCTATATGGGGGATCTCCGACCAATTGCGCTCTGCAATGTGACCTATAAGATATTATCAAAAATGTTGGCTAATAGACTCAAAGAAGTCCTGAATGGGGTTATATCTGCCGAACAGAGTGCTTTCTTGCATGGCCGGCTTATAACCGATAATGTATTTATTGCCTCGGAGGTTATTCACTACTTACACCGGAAAAGACAAGGAAACACTGGTTGGTGTGCACTGAAGCTTGATATGGCCAAAGCTTATGATAAGATGGAATGGGGTTTTCTAAGGCAGATTATGTTACATATGGGCTTTGCAGACCAGTGGGTTGAAATTGTTATGAAATGTGTCACAACCGTGCGCTATAGGGTGGGTTTAAATGGCCATCAAACTGATCACATCCTACCATCCCGAGGTCTACGTCAAGGTGACCCTTTATCACCATACTTATTCATCTTTTGTGCAGAAGGGTTGGGGTACTTATTGGGGAAGGCAGTTCATAATCGAGAGATTTCCCCGTGTGTGGTGGCGCGTGGTGCTCCCGGAGTGTCTCATCTTTTCTTCGCCGACGACAGCCTCCTCTTTTTCAAAGCAACATCTTCTGAGGCTATTAGTGTGAAAGGATGCCTCACGGCATATGAGGCAATGTCTGGCCAAGCGGTTAACTGCAGCAAATCATGCGCTATCTTTAGTCCTAATACATCCGCTGAACACAAGAGTGCAGTCATTACTGCCCTTAATATCATAGCCGTGGAGAATCTTGGCAAGTATTTAGGATTGCCATTGGGGATTGGTCGAAACAGGAAGGAGGTGATCGCTTATCTGGAGACCAAGCTGAGGCATCGCCTTGCTGGATGGCATAAAAAGGTTCTATCCCGTGCCGGGAAGGAGGTTCTTATCAAGAGCGTCGCCCAAGCCTTGCCGACATACACTATGGGTATTTACTATCTGCCATTAACTTTCTGTGAGCATATAAAGCGTATTATGAACCAGTATTGGTGGGGAGCAAGGGGTAATGAAGGTGGTGGAATACGATGGATGGCATGGCAAAGAATGTGTACTCCCAAAACTGATGGTGGAATGGGATTTAAGCAGCTAAATGAATTCAACCTTGCGCTGTTAGCCAAACAAGGTTGGCGCCTTCTTACGACTCCAACATCTTTAGCAGCTCGCATTTTTAAAGCTCGTTATTACCCTCGAACTGAATTTTTGGATGCAGAAATTGGCTCTAGTCCTAGCTACGTTTGGCGCTCTATTTTAGCAGGCAAGGATATTCTATCGACTGGCTGTGTTAAACGTATCGGGAATGGCGAAGATACCTTGGTATGGAAACACCCTTGGTTGCCTGATGTTGACGATCCGTTTATCCACTCCCCATGTTTGAACCAGAACCATGGCATGACTGTTAGCGAGCTGATCGATCCTGTGACTAAGGACTGGGACGTGCAGAAGTTAGCAACATGCTTTGAGGATCGGGACATTGATTTGATCCGCAAAATTCCGGTAGCTCCCAGTTATAGTGATAGCTGGAACTGGAAAAATGATCTCAAAGGCCAGTATCAAGTGAAGCACGGCTATAAGCTGATCTCTACTATAACTGAGGTTGGTGTGAATACTAACTTTGCATGGAAGGATCTGTGGAGACTCAAAATCCCCCCCTAAGGTTCTAAACTTTTTATGGAGATGCATGCATGGTGTCTTACCTACAATGGTAGCATTAGCTTCGAGGAAAATGGATGTTGATACGGATTGCCATCTTTGTAAGCAACAGCCGGAGACTCTATGCCATTTATTTGTTGAGTGTACACAGGTTCAACCTCTGTGGGACTATGTGCCTCATCTGCAGTTAGTGACTGATGAAGGTTTTGTTTCTTGGTTCTCCAGATTGCTAGAAGTGCCTGATGTTAACATTCTGAAGAAGTGTGCGGCAGTGTGCTGGACAATTTGGAAGCACTGTAATGCTTTGGTGTGGAACAGTGCGGATTGGCAGCTCCCTACAATTAAACATGAAATTGCAAACTTGATAATAGAGTGGGAGGAAGGACCGTCGCATGCTAATACCACGTTGCCAACTTCATTTGTTCAAGATCACCATCTGACCGTACCTTCAGGTACAGTCTGTTTCTATGTGGACGCGGCGATTTTCTCAGATTCGGGTAGTGGTTTTTTTGGTGTTTTTATGACAAATAGCAATGGCGATTATGTAGCGGCAAAGAATGGCTCTAGTAGATGCTTGCGGGATGTTTTTTTTGGCTGAAGCTATGGCTGTGAAAGAAACACTGTCTTGGGCCAAAGATAGGGGTGATACCAAGTTGGTTATCTATTCTGATTGCCAGCTAGTTTGCAGATGGTTTTCTGGCATGGCAAATGATCTATCCTATGCAGGTTGCGTTCTAAATGAGTGCATAACACGTCGACGACATTTTGAATCGATGTCTATTCAATTTATTCCGAGATCAGCGAATAAGTTTGCTCATGCATTAGCACGAGCTGCTCGTTCACAACCTGGTCCTTTATGTTGGTTATCTTTGATTCCTCCTTGTATTCAGCATTTGTTTTAATAATATCTACTATTCTCTCTTCAAAAAAAAAAAAAAAATAGGCCTATTACTGGAAATGCTATGTCATTTCAGACCTATTCCATGAACCAAACAACCCATTCTAGTAGAAAAAGAAAAAGAATGGAGTAGAGCAATTACAGCTTCCTCCCACCACTATATATCTTTCTCTCACTTACATTATCCCATTTAAATTCATAATAATTTTTTTCATACTTAAAAAGAATTTTATACTTATCAATATTCTAAACTTGTTTAATTTTCTGATGATGGGGTGTGAACCCCGTGGGCTCGGGGCCCAAGAAGAAGAAGCGAAGCCCAAGAGGAAAATGGAGTAAGCCCAAAAGAGATACGAGTCAAACCGAGGAGTCGGCTCGACCCGGAAGTCGGCACGAGTAGAAGGTCGGCCTAAACTAGTCGTTAACCGATATTAAACTCCTAATTATTACCCTATTCACTCAATAGGCCAAGTAGCTGTTACCCTACTAAACCACCTATCACTACCCTTCATTTCCCCATTAACTACCCAATTAATTACCTAAGTTACTACCTCATCCTAACCCCCCCCCCCCCCCAACTTAATACCCATAAATCCTAGTAAATACCCCCCAACATCTCTTAGTCCCTTTAGCTATAAAAGGTGGGAGGCAGCAAGATCAAAAGGGGGAAGGCTTGAGGATGGAAGGGTGCATTACGCCACATCACCAAACAAATAATACTCCTACCACTCACTACTCCTTCTCCTTCAAGAAGACATATCATTCATTCCTATATACAAGTACTCTTCCTACACCACTCTCCCAAGAGAAGACCACTCATATATACACATGGAAGGACTCTTCCACACCATTCCATCACTCTTCTTTCTATTATTCTTGCTATATTATTAGAAGCACAACACATTGTATAGATATAGCCCTACAAATATGTACAAAGACACCTACAAAATACATAGTGGAGTTAGGCTTGGCACCGCCCAAAAGGCCCGTGGTTTTCCTTTCGGTTTCCACGTCAAAATCATCGAGTCCATATTATTTTAGCACGCTTTTTATTGAAAGGTGTATCCTCCAGCTAAAGGTTGTGTTGGACCTCCTTGGGCCCGAAAACCCAAAAACCATCACTGGCGCCGTCCGTGGGGATCGTGACAAAAGGTTGCGTTTGCCTCTTTGTCTGAGCAATTTCGGCGAGCATCCGGTCACTACGGATGGGAGATTGAGAAGGTTCACGGAGAGCCGTGGACCAAGAAGAGAATTAGAGGAGAATCAAATAAAGAAGCTATGCGTTGAGGTCTATAAGAGGTAACCCTTAAATTAGACGTAATATTTAAATTAAAGTACTCAAAGTTGTTGACAAAGAGTGGTCGGTCCATCACACTGAGGGACTCGGCCGGGGGAATCAAGAAATCGGGACGCCGAATAAATGGTTCCCCCACCACGACCCTAACGGTAGACACCGTGGTCAAAGTTGCTATTCTCCGTTTTTCTCCTATCATGTGAAAGGCTTGCTCATATAGAAGCATATAAATACCGTGATGTCATATGAGGCTCATGCAAGGATTCAGCAATAAGACAATTTTTAAGGCATATGAAATGCCTTAGCCATCATGCATTCACGTAGCTCAAAGATGATTATTCAAAATGAAATTCTCAAATTGTGAGAATTGAAGCAGCAGTACGTGGCGCACAACAATTCCAAATTAAAAAGCTTCGCTGATGAGTCCACTGAGGCACTGACGAAGGTTCGCCGAGTCGTGAGTGTGCGCTACATATATAAGCATCCTGGCCCAAATATATCTACGCATTCTGCCTTCTTAAAAAAAATACAAAAAAAATACAAAAAAAATGGTACTCTCTACCATGAACAGAAAACCGTTGCACAGAAGCTGAGGGCCTAGATACATCGTTGGAGGAATTAGCATGAGGAGATGTCACTTGCAATTCGAAACTGCATTCATGAAATGAGCGTGAGAAATGCATTGACGACTGAGGGACTCAACCGGACAATAGCCGGCAAAGTCTGATCGAGGAACTCGGCAGCCCACAGGAATTGAATCGGCCACAGGGTTGGAGTCGGCCTCAACGTCGGTTACGAAGACGGAGTCGGAGTCGGCGCATGCCGCAATCGAGAGTCCCCCATGGACGTTTGCTCTGAGTTCTTCCACCCACTGCCACCATCAACCACCTGCACTCACCTGTTGGCTTACGATCATGTTACACTACAAGGAGAGATCATTTCTATGAGTTCAATTTTGACTTCCCTGTAATGATAAAGAAATGGGGAAACCGGCTAAGCTGAGACATGCGAATCCATTCTTCCACGACCGAGGGACTGGAGAACTACCGGTCAGGGCAGTCCGAATCACTGAATGCGATATAGCAATCGTCTACGGACTCGGACTCGGACTCGGATGAGATTATTTTAACGATTAAAATGCTTTTCCTTTAGTTTGATCTTCTCCCGGATGCCTTTGACACACTTGCCGACTGCTTACGCAGTGTGAAAGAGATCCGATATTGCTCGAAAAATGGCAGGCAGAGCCCCCCGGCGATCACTCGGCAGAGTCGCTCGTGGTAGATGAGAGGAGCTTTCGACATTTTTTGGATTGAATCTCAGAACAACGAGGCGGTCATCCCAGCCGAAACCAGCGTCAACCTCGCCAAGGCAACCCAGCCACAACCAGAAACTTACGCACAGCAAGTCAAAGTTGTCAACGCCGTTAAAATTTCTCACTCCGGATAGGCCCGACCTAACTTGTCGAGTGAGAAAGCCGAGTCCAGATAGACTGGCGAACTCCGTAGTCAAGGACTCGGCTATCCTGTGGCATGCTGCCAAGTTGGAATCCGTGGAATCGACCTTGATTACGTCTAGAGTCGGCAAGGAAAGCACTCGGCTAAGGCTTGGGAGTCGGTTGCGTAGCACTCGGACTATGGAGGAGATGAACGCAGGCATGTTGTTTCCTTTAAAAGATGGTATTGATCAGACATGCAGGGGGAACGTACATATAGCATCTGCATAACGAAAAAGAAAATTCTATAAGCATGGGGATTATATCAATAGAACCGTCGAGTCAGTCGGAGTTAATTGAAAGTGACATGGAGGCTTTGACTACCAGGATATCAGCTTCTAGGCCACCATGCAATCAGTCGCGGAATTGGAGTCAGTGTTAAAAGAGTCGATGTGCACCATAATCGGAGGTCTCCTTGAACGTCTGATCTACACTGAGTCCTACAGCTTGCATCACTCGCCGGCCTGCACTCAGCTGCTGACTTGCTATCGTGGTATATTGGAGAGGGGATCACTTCTGCGAATCCAATCCTAACTCCACCCTTGACGACTCGGATGATGAGAATGAAGCCAACCGCTCACCTACTGCCTCGCCACTCGGTTCCACCGTTTCCTTATACGCCACTTCTTGTCGCGACCGTTGCCGATTAAGGAGCATCAAAACGTGAGTAATCTGTAATCGTCATGTAGCGGTCGGAGAAATCATAGTTATCTAACCACAAAGCACTAAGGGACTCGGATTGGAACTGCAATTGCTGATCCCGTGGTCGAGTTTTTGCTCCCGCGGTCGAAGGCAATGCACGGTGGAGAACGGTGACTCGGATTGGAACTGCAATTGCTAATCCCGTGGTCAAGTTTTGCTCCCGCGGTCGAAGGCAATGCACGGTGGAGAACGGTGACTCGGACTGGAACTGCAATTGCTGATCCCGTGGTCAAGTTTTGCTCCCACGGTCGAAGGCAATGCACGATGGAGAACGGTGAATCCCGCGAAGTCTACACGAATCTTGACACTTTTAGGAAAAGATACGACAATGAATGATCTCCACCTATAATCAAGCTCAAGAACCAACTAACACACTGTTTGCAAACTGATGAAAGAAGAGGATACGTCTACTTTATATTCAAAGTGCATGGAATTGAAGTATAATGGGCAAAGACAAGTTGAGGGCCAAAATTTTTGTGAGTAAGCCTGCAGGCAGTACGTGGTTGTGACAACTTTGGCAAGGAGACAGGGAAAGTACCTTTTTTGACAAGTATATTCGAAGATCCTTGAACTTCCGTGCGTAATTAAATGGTACGTAGCAATCAGTAAAGAAGACAGGCAGATGCAGAGCCGACTCCAAGAGTCTGACCGGGTATTATCCCTTATGGGAGTCTGGAGGATGGATTCTTCTACATATGGCGAGCTTAATTTCCAATCGCATGTGCCGCACAATATACTTGGATATATTCTGAGCATGCCAAGGAAATGCATTCCAAAATTTACTTGCGCATAGAATGTCTCATCTACAAGGGGCTATATAAAGGGAAGGAAAAGTAAAGCTACACCCAAGAGTCGCTCGAGATAGTAAAAGAACCAAGAGTCCGAGAAGTTTACCTGAAGAAGAAGAATCGTAGCCAGGAGTTGCCTCGAGCAGGGACTCGGCGAGAAAAGATAGGAAACAAGGGCCCAGACCCTTAGTCGTTTCTGAGAAAAAGCCAAAAGGAGTCACCTTGACTAAGGGACTCGGCGAGTATATAAAGAAACAACGGGGCACTGATCCTAAACCGTTTCTAAGAAAAGAAAAAGCCTAAGGAGTTGCCTCGACTGAGGGACTCGGCGAGAAAAAATACGAAACAAGGGCCCAGACCCTTAGTCATTTCCGAGAAAAAGCCTAAGGAATCGCCTCGACTGAGGGACTCGGCGAGAAAAGATAGGAAACAAGGGCCCAGACCCTTAGTCGTTTCCGAGAAAAAGCCAAAAAGAGTCGCCTCGACTGAGGGACTCGGCGAGTATATAAAGAAACAACGGGGAACTGACCCTAAATCGTTTCTAAGAAAAGAAAAAGCCTAAGGAGTTGCCTCGACTGAGGGACTCGGCGAGAAAAGATAGGAAACAAGGGCCCAGACCCTTGGTCGTTTCCGAGAAAAAGCCAAAAGGAGTCGCCTCGACTGAGGGACTCGGCGAGTATATAAAGAAACAACGGGGCACTGACCCTAAATCGTTTCTAAGAAAAGAAAAAGCCTAAGGAGTCGCCTCGACTGAGGGACTCGGCGAGAAAAGATAGGAAACAAGGGCCCAGACCCTTAGTCGTTTCTGAGAAAAAGCCAAAAGGAGTCGCCTCGACTGAAGGACTCGGCGACTATATAAAGAAACAACGGGGCACTGACCCTAAATCGTTTCTAAGAAAAGGAAAAGCCTGAGGAGTCGCCTCGACTGAGGGACTCGGCGAGAAAAGATAGGAAACAAGGGCCCAGACCCTTAGTCGTTTCCGAGAAAAAGCCAAAAGGAGTCGCCTCGACTGAGGGACTCGGCGAGTATATAAAGAAACAACGGGGCACTGACCCTAAATCGTTTCTAAGAAAAGAAAAAGCCTAAGGAGTCGCCTCGGCTGAGGGACTCGGCGAGAAAAGATAGGAAACAAGGGCCCAGACCCTTAGTCGTTTCCGAGAAAAAGCCAAAAGGAGTTGCCTCGACTGAGGGACTTGGCGAGTATATAAAGAAACAACGGGGCACTGACCCTAAATCGTTTCTAAGAAAAGAAAAAACCTAAGGAGTCGCCTCGACTGAGGGACTCGGCGAGAAAAGATAGGAAACAAGGGCCAGACCCTTAGTCGTTTCCGAGAAAAAACCAAAAGGAGTCGCCTCGACTGAGGGACTCGGCGAGTATATGAAGAAACAACGGGGCACTGACCCTAAATCAGTTCTAAGAAATGAAAAAGCCTAAGGAGTCGCCTCGACTGAGGGACTCGGCGAGAAAAGATAGGAAACAAGGGCCCAGACCCTTAGTCGTTTCCGAGGAAAAGCCAAAAGGAGTCGCCTCGACTGAGGGACTCGGCGAGAGAAAAGGGGAAAAGAAACAAGGGCGCTAACCCTTAGACGTTTCTTAGAAAAAAGCTAACAAGGGTCGCCTCGACCAAGGGACTCGGCAAAAAAAGAGAAAAGGAACAAGGGTTCCGACCCTTAGAGAAACAAGAAGCTACCACTAAGGGTCGCCTCGACTGAGGGACTCGGCGAATAAAGAAGAAATCGAGGGTCTGAACCCTTAGAAGTTATTAGAGAAAGAAAAAGTTATAGCTGAGATTCACTTCGACGACTAAAGAAAAAAGGGGCTCGAAGCCAGAGGGTCACATCCACCGAAACAGTCGGTCATATGGCAAACGAAGAGAAGTCATGAGAACGGAGTCGTGTGGGATCTTGAAATAAAGAGTCGGCAAAAATCGAGGGGGCTAATAAAGGGAATTTTGAGGCAAGACAATATACTTTTCCATGCCATGCTAAGCGCGAGACATAGAAAAGTGAGGGACTAGTTGATGGGGTGTGAACCCCGTGGGCTCGGGGCCCAAGAAGAAGAAGAGAAGCCCAAGAGGAAAATGGAGTAAGCCCAAAAGAGATACGAGTCAAACCGAGGAGTCAGCTCGACCCGGGGTCGGCTCGACCCGGGGTCGGCTCGACCCGGAAGTCGGCACGAGTAGAAGGTTGGCCTAAACTAGCCGTTAACCGATATTAAACTCCTAATTATTACCCTATTCACTCAATAGGCCAAGTAGTCGTTACCCTACTAAACCACCTATCACTACCCTTCATTTCCCCATTAACTACCCAATTAATTACCTAAGTTACTACCTCATCCTAACCCCCCAACTTAATACCCATAAATCCTAGTAAATACCCCCCAACATCTCTTAGTCCCTTTAGCTATAAAAGGTGGGAGGCAGCAAGATCAAAAGGGGGGAAGGCTTGAGGATGGAAGGGTGCATTACGCCACATCACCAAACAAATAATACTCCTACCACTCACTACTCCTTCTCCTTCAAGAAGACATATCATTCATTCCTATATACAAGTACTCTTCCTACACCACTCTCCCAAGAGAAGACCACTCATCTATACACATGGAAGGACTCTTCCACACCATTCCATCACTCTTCTTTCTATTATTCTTGCTATATTATTAGAAGCACAACACATTGTATAGATATAGCCCTACAAATATGTACAAAGACACCTACAAAATACATAGTGGAGTTAGGCTTGGCACCGCCCAAAAAGGCCCGTGGTTTTCCTTTCGGTTTCCACGTCAAAATCATCGAGCCCATATTATTTTAGCAAGCTTTTTATTGAAAGGTGTATCCTCCAGCTAAAGGTTGTGTTGGACCTCCTTGGGCCCGAAAACCCAAAAACCATCACTGATGCACATAAGTATAATGCATTAATGATAATATATTATAAAACTAATAAATTAACAAATATAAATATATATATATGAAGTTGTGCATTTTTACATTTGTGCATTGGACAATAAGTTTAGCCGATGTGCCATGTGCATTATATCCCGATATGCACATGGGTATAATATTGTTAGGAATAATTGTTTATAAATTTTGATGATACAAAAGAT
This sequence comes from Ipomoea nil, assembly GCF_001879475.1. Lineage (NCBI taxonomy): Eukaryota > Viridiplantae > Streptophyta > Magnoliopsida > Solanales > Convolvulaceae > Ipomoea > Ipomoea nil. The sequence continues at coordinate 17,772 of NW_017617596.1, forward strand.
ATTGTATAGAGATTATAGACTCTTCATTTCTTATTGTAAGTTAATCTCCTTCCTTTGTAAGCTCAATTAGATAGCAACTCTAGTTTGACTGAAAGAAACAGTTTCGGAAGAAAAGAAATAGGAAGGAGCAACTTCGGAAGGCCTGTCGGAAGGAAATGTATCAAAAGAATATCTTTTGGAATCAAGTTAAGAATACCTTATAAATGTTTTATTAAGAAAATTCTCTACTATCACCAAGCTACAAGGAGACTTTAATGGAAGAAAATCATCAAAAGGAGGTCGGAAGAATAAAAAGAGCTATTAGACACAGTGCAATTTATCTGAAACCAATAAAGTCTACGCATAAGATAAATTTGTGATAAATAAGGAAGGCTCTTTTGAACCCAATTAAAGTGTGTTTATATACTTAATAGGGAAATAGTCTTTGCTCTATGGTTCTGAAGCTGCATAAATAAAGGGATTTGGCAGTGGATGTTAGGGGATTTTGGCAGCTTTTGGACGGCTACCACTTGTTGAGAGAAAATGGGCAAATTCAAATTCAAGTTGACGCTTACCTCTCCTCTTCTACAAAAGGATGACCACAATTCAGCTTAGAAGAAAAATGCTGGAAAATCAAATTCTTGTGATCAAGTATTGAGAAGTATACCACTTCATTGCAATATTTAGTCTTCTAAGCCGAGAGAAGAGTCATTTTGATTCCTCAAAAGTCCAACACTAAACAAGTTCTATCTTTCAGGCTAAGGAAGTTGGGAGATCATCCTAGCAAGGCGATCGACTTGGTGATTGACCATTGGCTAGCTCTGATCAAGTAGTAAAGGATAAGTCAACAAGGAATTTGTGATTGTTTCAAGGATTGCCAACTGGAAGAAGTTGCAGGCTTCTATTTCACTTGTATTGTTGTAACACAAAATACATGGTGAAAATCCTTGGTGGAGTTAAAGCGGAAGAGTGAAGTAAGAAGTTTATTTTGAATCACTCTAAATCTCTTTTGCACTTTACATTGCAACTAACCCCATACTCCATACACACAGTTACACTTTAATATCATCAAACTTAACTACAATTTTATTTGTCAAGCTCAAAATATAATACTTCCATTGCAAGTAATTTATTTTCTTTACTTTGATTTCGAATTTCAAGTTCACTTAAAGCTATTTTCAAAAAGAGTTTAAAAGTCTATTCAACTCTCCTTTAGACTTTTAGGTTGTCCGGGCGAACAAATATATTAATGCATCAATATTCATCAGTTATTTAAAATGTGATATTTTTAATACGTATTTTAAAAGACACTAAGCCAATAGAGGGCATTAAGTCAATCTAAATGCAAAATTCAATTAGACCTATAAAAATAAATTAGGAATAAATGAAAGATGCTTAATTTGGAAGATTTGGCAAAAGCAACCAAACAAAAAGTAGAAATGATGGGAAGTGAATCTGGGAGATGTGTTCTCAGAATAATTGTCAAATTCATTAAATAGATAGGCATAGCACGTACGTACGGCAATTGAATTGAATGCATGAGATGTCTGATTGGATTGGTGTCTGCAGATTAAAAAGATCTGATTTTAATTTGCTTTTTTTCATTTTGAACCAACACAGACAGACACTCTCTCTCATACGAGCGATCCGACCACCTAGCTAAAACCATACCATGCTAATTACTACGTACGACAACCAATTAATTACATCAAATAAATTACGTCTCCTTTCTTTAATTTACTGTCTGCATGCAATGCTAGCTGGCCGCCATAGCTTAGCTTCTAATTAATTAAGTGTGAGGAAGATGAAGTACTGGGTATCTCACTCCAGCTGCTAATACCCGCTGTTGCTCTAGCTGGAATAGTTCTACGAGTTTGTTCTTGAGATAGCAGTATTCATGGTCAAGTGCCTCTAAGGCTCTCAAACACCTGATGAATTATATATATATATAGAGGACAGTTATTCAACTTCAACATGTATGTATGTGTACGAGGTACGTACGAGATTAATTAATTGAAATTGAAATTATATTATATTAATAATAAATGGAGCCACGGGACACGAACCCAAAACGGTTGTTTTGTTCGGCAGCAGCACGAAAGGCGACGCATACATTTCTCACTCGTTTGGCTCCAATGCTGGAGCTGCTTCCCATCAACTGGTTCAAATGCATTCCCATTTTCTTGTAGTCCCATATTTCACTCTCCATCCTGCACCATGTATTATATATTTAATACCATTATTCATTATTTTTAGTTGCCAGGAAAAAATAAAAACTACTGTAGTGGCTCAAACAAAAAAATCAATAACCATTGTAGTTATATCAAATCAACCGTATGAGATAGTTTTATTTTTAACATTATAATAATTAACGTTGTACGCATAATATAACGTTATGTATGCATGAGCAAGAAAGAAGCAATAATTAATAAAAGGGGGTGTCGCTCTTAGACATATATATATATACTTTTTGTTCCCTATGCATGCTTAATATATAACAAAGAATATGTGATGAACAACCAATCAACCAGGCAGAGCATATCTAGTTGAGCTGGGGTGTATGTTGCTATGTGGACCATAGGCTCTGTTATGACGGATTTATTGTAATTGTCTGATCATGGTGCAAGGAAGAAGAAACTTCATGTCATTCATTATTGGAGCTTCTGGTTTTACAGTAAGTGAAAAAAAAAAAGGAGAAGGGAAAAGTGAGTACAAAACAATGAGAACAACAGCTAGATAAACTGATAAGAATCAGTTATAACAGAAAGCAGTAAAAGGACTAAAGAGCCCATGGTCCACATAGCAACATACACCCCAGCTCAACTAGATATGCTCTGCCTGGTTGATTGGTTGTTCATCAATATGCCCATCCATCACCACCATAAATTCCTTTTACCCATACACCACACACACAGCTAACAGCTTCCTAGAGAGAGAGAGAGAGAGAGAAAGAAAGAAGTGCATGGTTACATACAGCAAAGCTCTGAGATTCCTGAGGAGCTTCTCGGATTCGTGGAAGTAAATGTTGACAACCTCGGAGACAAAGTTGGGAGAAGCCTCATCTTGAAGCTGTTGTAGTTGCAAGAATTGCTCATCCAACACTCCCTACATACATATCCACACAATTACCACCTAATTGTTACCTTAAAAAACCAACCTAGCTAACATGCATGATACTAATATACACCTTAGCTTAGCTTGTAAGAATTATAAAGGAGATCGAAGACAAATAAGTATGTAAAAACTAATTAAATGTATAGTATATTCAATTAAAGCAGATAATCGAGATTGAAACCTGGTGAAAGAGTAGGGCGAGCAAGCGATTCATGTCGACTCGCAACCGCTCCGCACCCAAACCCAACATCCACACAGGTAGACCCGTTTTGCCTACTTCAATCCAACCACCAACAAAACGTACGTACTGATCCAAACTTCCTAGTATTCTAGGATTATATATAAGAGGCCGGATTTTCTTGATTGGATGGGTTTTACTGTATATAAATGTGTGTTTGTGTGTGTGTGTAAAGGGAGGAGATTTTAAGACGTAGTGTATGAAAGTGGAAAGGCCCTCACTCAATGCAGCTCAGATCAGGGCACTTCTCTACTCTATATATGGAGGGCAGTGGTAAAGAGCTCAGACAGAAAAGTCACTTCTGTGGTATTAATTGAATAATCAACTATTAATGACTTAATATATATATAGAGGGCAACTCCGAGCTTATCCACCCCATAAAAGAGCTCTATTACAACCACTTACTCCAAGCTAGATGCCTACTGAATAAATTTACTTGTGACTATAATTAACAATTGATCATAAAAAGGTAAACGGGTCAGTTTATGTTTATCATAATTGACTAATTCAAACTAAGAAAGTTAATATGCCATTTCTAAATGAAACTTGTAACTTTATAATTATCAAATACTCCGTAATTAATTGTCTAATGATGAACTTGGTTGAGTTGTCCAGTTTAGATTAGTTTTAAGTGGTGACTAAGGTGATTCCGTAAATAAATATATGCTTAGATGCCAATGGAAAGTGTAATTTACAATGCATTACTTTACATAAATTCTTCTTTAAAAAAAAAATAAAAATAAAAAATTACTGCAACTTTTTGGTGTTTCTAGTAGATGTGTGATATAGCAGTGTACTGTAACAGGTTAAAAAAAAGTATACATATTTTACTGAGCAGTCTAAAGTTGCTTAACCATCCGTACCACGCCTCTCTCTCTCTAGAAGTTATCATGTCACCCTTTTATTATATTATTTCTATTCTTTTTCTTGATAAATGGGAATGTATTTTTATAAAGAAAATTTACAAAATTTGAAGTCAATAATAATGAGGGCATTTATTAAAATATGTGTTTTCCTTAACACTAGGTGTAGCACATAAAGTTTGAATTAAAAAATATTTGTTGATGTTAATATATATTATTTTAAGAAATACATTTTTTGTTTAAAAATGTTTTTTAATTTGTTATATATATTCTTTAAAGAAAAATAAAAACAAAACAAAAATGCACCTTAGAATTAGGTTAAAGTAATTATTGTACTTGGTACAATATATATTGTACAAATGTAGAATATTAAATTGAAGTCCTAATAATATGGTACATAATAACATAAATGATCGAGCATTCATGATTTTACCTACTTTGCTATAAGTGGTATGAGCCCTATTATGTACTTACGGATCAATTTGCAGTGTATGCACAATTAGCTTAATAAATAAGCATAAGCATTATTGCATAGAGCTAACCATTCTTGGGGTGAAAGTTTGGAGGTCAAGTTCAATATCCAACAATTAAAATGTGGAGTTGACTGCTACATAAATATAAAAAAGTAAAGTTGGACATTCACTATAAGTATAATTTTTGGCTTAATCCTGACTATTATAGTTGTAAGCCATTATTTTTTAAAAAACAATTTGTCATTCAAATAAAGTGAATAGTTAAAAAAAAAAAAAAAAAAAAAAAAAAAAAAAAAAATTAAAAGTGATGTGCAACCTTCTTGATAATAGTTTTAGATTTTAAAATTTGAAATAACTAAAATTATTAATTAATCAAATTCTAATATAGTCGTTGGACCGGTCCGTCCCGCCCCTTACTTAGGTAGGGGTGGGTTTCGAAAATAGCGGCAATTATACTGTGGACTGCAGTTCACAAAGCTTTGTGGACCATAGTCCAAAACGACAGACACTATAATGTATCTAAACTGACATTGTCTCACGTATTATTTTTATTATATTATCAAATGAAATTGCAATTGAATTGAAATGAAAATGTACTTGTGTTGAAATGAAACTGTAGTGTATACAAAAGAAAACTGAATAACAGTTTCACATATTTGAGTGTATATTGTCCAATGAAACTGTAGTTATATCAAACTGATACTTTAGTTGTGTCGAAATGAAACTGCATTGCATATTTGATATCTGGATAATTTGCCGCTACGCCAAAGCCATATATATATACATACATACATATATAATAATATAAATACATACATACATACATAATTAGTCTGCCTTCTCCTTCGCTGGAGAGGGCGACGCCTTCTCCTTCGCTTGAGAAGCTAAGGCAGCTAGTTGACCAATTTGGTCGCCTTCTCCAACTGCCAGAGAAGGCGACCAGTTGGTTGTCTTCTCCAAACGCGATCGTCGCTGGTGATTATTGCTGGAATTCTGGAAAGGTCACCATAACCTTAAGTAACCTGTAATTACAGGTTACCAACTAGTTTCTGGGCTTAAATACTTCAAAATAATAGTTTTATAGGTTTAATTGTAACTTTTGAAAGTTTAAGGTTCTAATTGAATTTTGAGTAAAGATTAAGGACTTTTTCCCTAATATTTATACTATCATACAATAAAATTTCTTAATGCCATTAATTTTTAAATCAATTATCAGAACATATTATGTTTCAGAAAACCTACAAGAATGTGTATAGTACAGTAGGAAGCAGGTAATGTGGGGTATGGATGGGGCAAGAAAACCATTTGAACTGCAACCTGCAGGCATGCATGCAATGGGACCGATGAGGAGGCGACTATGGGTGGGTTCAGAAGGAAAGGTGGTGGCGCAGGCGCAGGCGCAGGCCGGCTGATAGCTGCCGTTAGTGGTGGTGCTGCCACCCTAGGCACCCAGAGCTGAGCTAAGCTAAGCCACCCCCGTACTGGATGGGCTGCGTTGCCTCTCCCGCGTGCTATTTGCTTTTTCTGCCATTTCTCTCTCCCTCTGCCCGACAACCTCTCCTAGGTTTTATAAAACAATTGGTGCCCAGTAACATAAGAACATTGCCTTTTCCATACACTACTCCCAGACCACCTTTTTCTTCCCACTCTCGAAACTAAACCTTTTCGCCATACTATACTACACCTGCATGCCTGCCCGCGCCATATATAATGCATTGCATGTTTTAAAAGAATTGTTTTGTTTGTGGCAGTCATAGGCTGCTGCTGTACTGTACGTGTCTATGTGCTCAGCTCCCTTAGCTTCTTCAAGATAATTTAAGGTCCATCCTTCCATGCCAAGCCGGCCTTGAAGTTAGCTACCACATCAGTGGTGGTTTCCAGCTTCTAGCTTTTTTGCATTGCTCACAATTTTTTATGGGTATTTGGCTTGATGAGACTTTTCAAGGGTTGTGAGTATAAAGTTTCAATTTTAGCATATGTTTTAAGTAAATAAAAGTGATGTTTGGTAAATAGCTATTAGCTGATTAGGTTACTGGGTTTGACTAGTTGATAGCATTAGCTGGTTGTAAAATTAGCTGGGGTAGCTGATATCTGATTGCATGCAAAATAACTTTCTCAAAAAACTAATCGAAAAAGAACAATTTTTCTTTGAATTTTAGCATTTTGGAGCAATAAGCTGTTATACCAATCTAATTAATCAAACACGCATATTGTTTAACCAAGTCAAACAGCTAAAATAGTGGTCAAATTAAAAAAAAAAAAAAATTGGCTAATAAGCTAACTATGTTACCAAACAGGGTCAAAGCTTAGCTCACTACTGGAAATTTTAAAATTTCCGACCACCTGAAAATGATCTTAAATTAAGTTGATACCAAAAAGTCCAAAAAGTGGTCGGAAATAGCAACAAAGGTTTTTCCGGATACCAAAAGTGGTCGGAACAAGACTTTCAACTTGATTTATGATCACTTTCAGGTGGTTGGAAATTTCAGAATTTCCAGTAGTGGCTTTCTTTTAATTGTAGGGAAAACTGCATTATATTTTTCATCCTAAGTTATAGGAAACTTGTAGGATTATATTTGTCCCTACTTGGCTACTTGTTGGTCGTGATCACTTCTCATCTCTAAGGTATAACTGACGTTGCAAATTTCAGTCATTTTTCTAATAAAACATTATGGACGCAATTAGCAACGTCAGTTATAACTTAGATAGGGATGAGAAGTGAGCACGACCTGTTAGAAAAATGACAAAATTTACAATGCCAGTTATAATTTGTAAACAAGAAATGAGTACGACCAGCAAGTAGCTTAGGTACGAATCTTACAATACCTTATAACTTAGATATGAAAAGTACAATTTTTTCTTAGGTCAGTTTAAACGGAGTTTGAATATAATTTTGTGGATGAATCAATTCAATTGAAAGAAACTCTATAAATTTGACAATAATTCGATTTCGTATTAGTTGGAGTGCTATATATAAACATTCTACTGTGAAAAGATTGTATAACTCTATATTGCATAGCATCATCATGCTGCAAAAAATGAAAATGAGAGGAAAGTGGGTAATAATAACATCAATTATTATTATTATTATTATTATTATTTTTTGCAAATTGAACTAATGTAAACATCATTGACGTACACCTTTTTTTGTATAGTATAGTATCTAGTATCTCTACTATTATGTGACTACATAATCTAAGTCTGTTTTGGATCATGCTTGAAAAGCTTGATTATTGTCTACGAAAAAATATGGCCTAAAGCTTTGGTGTACACGGTATACTTCACCTCGATCTATTATTTGTATGATATTCATATATAGCCTGCATGGGCATCTCAGTTGATTACATGGATAAAATTTAGAAACAATGACATGGGATCGAATCTCACCAGCGATAGTGTGGGAGCAACCTTTCAAAGTGAAAAAAGCTCCTTGTACGCACTAAGCAAAGGTCTAACCTTTAACCTTTCTTTCCAATTGAGTACCATGATTTACATCTCCCAGATGCTCTGTCAGGTCGCGACGTGGAGAGCCGTTGAGGTTGAGAATTCAACCTTTTTGGAACAATGTTATTCATATATAATACTACTCCATATATCATTACACCCACAACTTGAATTTGCCCCATTTTCAATTCTTCACATTCCCATAAAAAAAATGAGGATAAAAATATAGTACGGATAATGTTTTTTTTTTGGGGGGGTACATAATATTGATTGCTTAAGTGCTAGGCAAACAGGAACTAAAATATTACTATAACGAAGAAATCATAATCACCCTCGCATGCATGGTTTTGTACTACATTTTAACCGCACAAGTTAAAGTATGTAGAAACCTTTCTCTTTGATTTACGGTAATAATCACTATCCAAATATATGCTTTGAATGAAACTTACTTTATGACCCCAATTAGCTATAATTTATAAGAAGGTTTTGGCGTGGTAAACCAATTTAAGCTCTATAATTGATCAATTTATTCAAATTAAAAAAATCAATAGACAATTTTTAAAGAGAATTAAACTTGAAAGTTACCAAGTCAACTATCTGATCAAATGTGAAAATCTTTTTTAATCATAGGAATGCTAAATTTTTTATTAAATTATAGAGAAAATTGCACTTTTTCCCCCTGAGTTATGTACTTATAGCATTTTTTCCCCCTGAATTATTCAAGTGGCTGTTTTTCCCCCTGAAATGTTAAATGGACATATTTACCCTTAAAATAAATATTTAAAATAAATATTTCATTTATTTTTCTTCTCCAACAAATTATTACTATAATTTGGTTCAAACCAAACAGACACTATAGAAACCAAACCAAAATATTTCAATTACAATTTAGAATCAAAACGCGATATTTAGAGTTTATTAAAATCGCGAAGCGAAACGGCCGGTTAATGTTCCGAACTGAAAAAATAAAATTCATTTATTGTTGAATTTAGACTATTTTAAAATAAAAAATAAAATTTTAAAATAAAGACGGTTCAAAATCGCGAACCGGATTTGGAATTGCCGGTTCACGGTTCAGAATCCATTTTTTTTTTAATTTATAATTTTAATAAATTGAAATCCAAATATTGGTTCTACATATGAATAATAACGGGGAACTTTTAATTCGATTACTATAGTGTCTGGTTCAGTTCGAACCAAACTGTGGTCATCGTTACATATACGCAATAATTTGTTGGAGAAGTAAAATAAATAAAATGTTTACTTTAAGGGTAAAAATGTCAATTTAATATATGAGGGGGGAAAATCACCACTTTTAAAATAATTGAGGGGGCTAATGTGCTTACATAAATAATTGAGGGGGAAAAAGTGCTATAAGTATATAACTTAGGGGGAAAAAGTGCCATTTTCCCTAAATTATATATAGGGGTATTTTTGAAGGTCATATATAGGGGTATTTAGTAAATAGTTGTTAGTTGATTGTGTTAGTGGGTTTGACTAGTTGATAACATTAACTGATTGTAAAAAGATGTTTTGTAAATTAACTGTTAGCTGATAACTGATTATATGTAAAATGACTTTCTCAAAAAACTAATCGAAAATGATATGATGCTTTGAGCAGCTTTTTAAATTTTAGCCTTTTGTAGCAATGGACTGTTACAAAAAGCTAATTAACCAGACACTTATATTGATTGTTTAACCAAGTCAAACAACTAATAGTAGTCAAACAAGTCAAAATTGGCTAATAGGCTAACTATTTTATCAAATATGGCCTTTCTCAAAAAGCTGATCGAAAAAAAAATGTTTTGAGTAGCTTTTTAAATTTTAGTATTTTTGAGCAATAAGTTGTTACAAAAATGAAATTAATTTAATACTCATATTGATTGTTTAACCAAATCAAATAAGTAATAGTGGTTAAACAAATTAAAATTGACTGATAAGCTTACTGTTTTACCAAATAAGGCCATAATGTTATTAATACAATAAATGACGCAAACCTCGATTCATTCCTCTCGATAAACATGCTTCACTTTGACGTAACAATTTTCTAATGTAATTAATCAGTGATTATCACTAAATTTTGTTTGGTTGGTACTCAATTATTTTTTAAACCCGTACATTCTATTATTATTTAATAATGACAATTTGTTTCTTAATTCCCAAATTTTGTACCATTTGATATGATTATGCTATATGTATAATCTTTATATATTTACTGGTTATTAATGAATTGAACGGTTTTAGCATGGATTAATCAGATGAAACAAAGATATACAAATTCAATTCACATAATGTTACCCTTTAATTCCTTTTAATTTTTTAAAGACAAAGCTTCTTTCATTAAAATTTGCAGACCGTTAATAAGACTTTATATACCTAATTAATTTATAAAGAATTGTGACACTTATTAGGAGTCATGTCATTAAGCCCGTAAGTTTTGATGCAAAAAATTGTATACAATAATACAAATAATGTTTTCATTTTTTCTTTTTTGTCCTAACCAAACGCTTACCATCAATATCAAGTTTTGATAGTGGAAGTTGGACTTATCATTTCAAGCCAACCGTCCCCCAACATTTTATACATTGTTCCTAAAAGATTAAATCTCCGACCCCAAGCTAAGAGCCCCCTACGCCCTGTCCCGACAGAGTATCAGGGAGGATGTAAATCATGGTAACTCAACTGAACACAGATGCTATATAGACCTTTGCTTACTACGCACAAGGAGTCTCCCTCACTTTGAGAGGTTGCTCTCACACTGTCGCGGGTGAGACTCGATCGATCCCGGACCATTATTCTCAAATTTCACCCATGTGACCAACTGAGCTGCCCATGCGGCCTCCAGAATTTTATACATGTCATGATCAAACGTCGCATACTACTACATCATATAAAAAATTATTGCTAGCAGCTAAAATGCAACTATATTTCTTTTATACTTTGTAACAGTAATTCTAATATATCAATTGTTTGGATCAAATATTTACTGCTACACTTACAGGGCATTTGGTTGGAAGGAATTTAAATTCCATTTCTACTTAATTCCCACCTAATTCCAAAGTGTTGAGATTAACAAGAACAAGAAAAATAATAATGACAAAAAGGTAAAGAAGACAAGATTTACGTGGTTCGGCAATGTGCCTACATCCACGGGAGTGAAAGTATTCTCTTATTATTTGTGATGGTGATAGTGGTGACACAATCTTTTAGGGATACAACCAATATATTTATAGGCATCCAATCCCTATACAATAGGTCTATCCGTTTCACTCCTACTCCTAGTATGAGACAAACACTTATTCCTAATCCATATATGAGACAAACTCAACAATCTCCACCTTGGCGAATATGTTCTTTAGGAGAAAAGATAACTCAACAATTCTCCACCTTGACGAATATGCTCTTTAGGAGAAAAGACTTATCTCACCATCTCCACCTTCACATATATGCCTTTTAGGAGAAAAGACTTCTCCACCTTTGCAAATATGTCCTTTAGGAGAAAAAGATAACTCAACAAATCTCCACCTTAGCAAATATGTCCCTTAGGAGAAAAGACTTATCTCACCATCTCCACCTTCACAATTATGCCCCTTAGCCGTCGACCTGTTATACCGCCGCGACTCATGCTAACTGCCCCGTTCAGCTGACTTCCTGCATCCGGCTCATACCAGGTCCATATCCCCTCCTGGTATCCACGCTGCCCCAACACAACAACGCCCCTGCAAAGTCACATTAAACCCGTGTGCCTTGCTCAATGCTCCACTAACCAGCTATCGCCACTAGTTAGCAACACGCACAACGCAGCATCAAACGTTCCTAGTGCATGTTCATGAACCGCTTCATCCTGAAGCGTCTGCCCATACCAGTCGTGACTCCTGCCAAGCGCGGCTCATACCAGGTCCATGTCTCATGACAAGCCCAACCCATACCAGCCGTGACTCATGCCAAGCCCAACCCATGCCAGTGCCATACTGGCCCATACCGATACCAGGTCCACGACCCCTCCTGGTATCCGCGCTGCCCAACACTACAGCGCCCCTCACCACCTTCACATCTAGACTCTAGAAACGCCCAACAAGTCCAACCAATTTTCGAACTTGTTACTAGTTCCCGCTAGAACATCACCTTCACTATAATAAGAGTCATCAGCTTGAACCACGTTCATAGCTTCTTGGTTCTTCAACTCCTCCAAATCAGCCTCTTCCAGATTTGCTGGCTTTTCCACCTTCAAGGTTTTCAGAAGGCCCCGTTGTGCCAACAAATCCTTTACCCTAGACTGCCATAACCCAAAATTCCCTATACCATTAAACTTTGATACCTTGAATTTTGTACTTGAACTAACCATCTCAACAGTGCTCTGATACCAATTTGTTGAGATTAACAAGAACAAGAAAAATAATAATGACAAAAAGGTAAAGAAGACAAGATTTACGTGGTTCGGCAATGTGCCTACACCCACGGGAGTGAAAGTATTCTCTTATTATTTGTGATGGTGATAGTGGTGACACAATCCTTTAGGGATACAACCAATATATTTATAGGCATCCAATCCCTATACAATAGGTCTATCCGTTTCACTCCTACTCATAGTATGAGACAAACACTTACTCCTAATCCATATATGAGACAAACTCAACACAAAGGCTACTAAATTCCTTAGTTTGGTTGAAAGGAATTGCAATTCCCTTATTTTCATGGAATTAAAATCTCATGCCCCCCACCCCGGGATTCTAATTCTATGGATTTTAGGAAGAAAAAAAAAAAAAGAGATAATCATGAGACAAATTTACCTCTTTCTTTTTTAAACCTAAAATTGATGCCTAACCTTCCCTTCTAGATGATAGTCACATATTATTTTTCGATCAACAGAGAGAACGTCGTTCTTGAGCAATAATCATTCTAGGTCAACCTTAATCAAGTTTGTTTTCTCAAAACTCTCAAGTATTTAAATTTGATGTGTATATAGCGTGGGTGGTGTCTTTGTTTATAATATCGAATGAATCTATGCAATAGTACGTGAATGGTGTCAATTGTGTGTTTGTTAGTTTTGATTTTACTTGTATTTGAATCTATGTAATAGTGAATGAAAATTTGCATTGTTTATAATTTTATGTACATCAACTATAATTTGCATTATGAATGGCGTCAATTTTATAATTACAACAATGGGCATTTTGAACTTTATACTACTTATTTTCTCTCAATTCCCATGTATATCAAACATTGAATTGAAATTTCCAGTAATTTTATTCTCGCAAGCCAAATACTGTAATTTAAATTCCCACTTTATTCCCATATTATTATTTTCCCATGAAATTACAATTCATTTTTCACCTAATTTCTTCTTTCCAATCAAACGCCCTGTAAAAGTTATATAGTTAGTATTCAATACATATTTATATTTTCTTATATTTAACAACTAACGGTACATTTCGATAGAAAAATGCTTAAATTGATCTTCTAAACTTCCACCAGGCCTGGGCGGCCAACAATGTATTCTCAAATTGGTACATATACACACTTAACATATTTTCTTAATAATGCTCAAGTTTACTTTTTCAACTCATACTTGTCATTGAATTTACTCATTTTGCTCCATATTTTTACTTGTATGGGTTAAATTAAAAAAAAAAAAAAATTACTACATGCTCATTGTGCGAATAGTCTAATGCCCAATATATATTTTCAAATGAGTATTTTAGAATTTATCAAAGTATCATTCGGCCTGACGTATATCAATGCAAGATTATCTAATTTTTTCATAAAAGTAAATATTTCAAAAATTGATAACTATGACTTATGGCAGAAATGTTAGATTAACTGGTGCAATAGTAATTTTAGAGGGAAGCAGTGAAGCACCCTCATTGGTCAGTACCCAAGATAGTTTATGCAACACAAAATCCTATTAATTGGATGACGTGATCCATGTTTCCTCTTGTTGTCACTTTCGCCAGAAATGAATTCTTGATTTGATATAGTCCCCTAGTGTGCTTCACTGCAACTTTAGTGCCTTGGCGCACTGCACTTTCAAAAACAGAACAAATTCTTCCTTAATTCCCCAAAAAGACAATGATAATAGCTATAGTTTCTCATCTACGTACTGTTGAATATACACTATAAAAATTAGGTGTGTCGTTTCATCAATATCCAATGCGTAATTTTAATTAATTGTTCAAAGTCAATGTTAAATTTTATATTGTATTTTTTAATACACTAATATATTCATAGTATATGTTTAGAAATTATGTCAATTTTGATTGAGATAAGGTTCGAACCTAAGACCTTCCTTATGAAAATCAATAAGTTAAGAACAATAAATAGTTAACAAAATATCCCGTTACTAAATTTTACACTAACAAAATGCATGGCTATTTAGAAAAACGTAAATGATATAATACAGGGTAAAGTAAGAAAATAATTAAAAAAATATTAAAATTAAAATAATACGAACGATTTTTTTCAACAAATAATTATATATACCAACAATTTTTAGTTCATTGTTAGGGACCTAACTTTATTGACTCTTATTAAGTTTGTAAATGTAGATTTATAAATTGAGGAAATAGAAACTCCTTTATTTATTTATTTTTATTTATAAGTTAATATATTCATCTTGTGATTATTTTTTTTGTTTAATTACCCGGCATTTAAACTTTTGAAACGCGCACAAACCGGAGATGAGTAATTTTATAATAATGCACGCTATGGTGAGCACTTTTTGACAGCGAACGTGCCATAGGTAAAACTGGATGGCCTGGCTTAAATAAATAAATAAATAATTAATTAACTTATGATTAGCATGGACTTCATAATAAATATGCTTTTTATGCTCCCGTGCATATGCACTGTGGCCAAACATACATATATTCAATGATTCAAACATTAATTTTATTGTGTTTAATGTTAGATTGTATGAACTGCACACAACATTTTCTGTGTGTTTTTTTAAATTAACCTCGGAATTCTGAATGTTGATGTTGTTAACTAATCAACATTCTAATAATTCGTGTGACACTCCAAAATGCTTGCCTTGAGTTCATTAGCAACAAATTTAGTACTTTGTCCCATTGCTCGAGACCACCATCATTTTCTTTCCTTTTGGTATGTATTAACTTTGAGGGTAATACTTTGATTTCCACTGAACAATATTCTCTATTTCTCTTGCTTGTATTATATGCTTCTTTTTTTTTTTTTAATTTTTTTTTTAATAACCTAGATTTTAAATTTTTGTCGAACTATATCATAGACTCGATCATAAATTAACTCTCAAGCCCATGTGAAAGTAAAATGAGTCAATATAGTTTCGAAACTCAATACTAATTTATACACTTGTGTGCACAAGGAGTTTATCCCAATTCAAACCTCCAATATTTGTGGCATTGATTGAACCCCTACTCTATTAGGGAAAACAATTCTTAAGTGAGAGTTTTCATCCTTTGACCCAATACCCTGGATGCATTGTATTATATGTTAGATGGATATGATATGATGCCTAATATTATATCATTACATTTAAATTCAAAACTTAATTCTACAAATTAAAAAACACACAATTAAATACATACACCTGTCAAAAATTAGTGAATTTGTCATTTACTAAACACCCCAAAGATGTTTCTTTGGTGTTGTGCTGCTCAACATAGTAATCTTTAAAAAAAAAAAAAAAAAAAAAAAAAAAAAAAAAACCTTAGAGAGTATCATACCGTTCAAAGGGAATGTTTAATTTGGCAATTAGTGAGTAATTGATAGTTGATTATGTTAGTACATGCGTGGACAGCTCAACTGGTCATAGAGGTGAAATTTTAGAAGAATAACTAGGGATCGGCTCTCACCAGCAGCAATGTGGGAAAGCTACCTCTCAAAGTGAGTAACCGTAATTTATATCTTCCCAAATGCTCTGTCGGGTCAGATTGGGTTTAATCTGCGGTTAGTTGTAGTGATTTGATAACTTAATTAGTGTTATAAATAAAACTTATGGTGGACATTAATATAGTAGCTTTGTAACGGATGTAATTATCCTTCATTATTGTATGCCTTTAGTGTATCTTGTATATATATCATTGTACTATGATGGATGATGATGAATGGATCTATCCTCCTTTTCTCCCTCATCTTTCTACTCTTATTCTCGTTCTTACTGTTCTTCACGAGCTAAAGGCCTGCAAACTAACTTGCAATACAACACGTTATCAGCACGCTCAATCCAGGTGAACGGTAACTTTTATGAGTTTTTTATGCCTTATTATTTTCCGGATGCCTCAAAGTCATATGTGTTTATGCTTTATGCATTTTTGAATTTATGAAAACTTGATCATATGATTATATATTTTTGATAATATACTTCTGCATCCGTAAGTATATACTTACTGTGAATATGTATATCATGAATGAATAAGTTTATTGGGCAAATACATATATTTCGTAGCAATGAACCAAAAATATTGATGTTGATGAATATTTGATGAGGAACCAAATTTAATTTTTTTGGCCTATGCTTATATGTGACTTCATATCAAATATGCGTACAATTTTTCTTGCAATATCTAAAATTCTAGTTGCTAGATGTACTAAGTCTGGAATTTTGCATATGATATATATTTTTTTCCGGAAAAATTGTATTGCTTTCAATATATACACTATTTTTTACATACTGGCATGAAAAATATGATTGATTAATTATTTTTGGTATGATAATTCGTTTAGTACAATGAGAAATTGTTTAGAATGAGTTTTTTTTCATACATTTCTTCCCCCTCCATCGCCGTCGTGCCTGTCATCTGAGCCACGTCGGAGGTGTTGCAGCGGCGGCATGGGGCGGCTATTTTTTTGCGGCGGCTGTCCAGCAGTCCAGCCCCTGTTTTTAGAAGTGATCGGAGAGGGACAAAAATAGATCCCGTTTTTTTTCCGCCGATCGTCCCCCATTTTTTTCTGATCTGCACCATCATCGCATGGTGGGCTGTGAGGATGGCCCTATGGGTGGCCGCGGTAGAGGCGAGCGGCGGCTATTACGAAGATCGTGGCCGCGTTACTGACGACCGGTGGTGGTCTGCGGCAAGGGCGGCGATCAATAATGGCGGTTGGCGGAGGTCTCTTCGTTTTATCGAAACCGTTTGCGTAAATATAAGCCCCATAACGCCAGAAGCGTTATTAATTTCGCGTTGTTTACGGATGATTTTTGCTTTTATTCCTATAAAAAAAATAAAAAAAAAATAAAACGCCAGAAGCGTTAATTCCTACTTAGGATTTGGATTGGACCACCTTTAAAATAAATGGACCATCTTTATTTTTGAACCATTCTTACATAAAAATCCTAAGTCCCATATTTTTTTTATAAAATATGTTTTTTTTCCTTGGTCCTCATTAAAACTATTTCCGGTAGAAAATAGTTGCTCTTGAAAAAAGAGAATTCACTGAGCTCGCACTCAATGGAAGAAATTTCTTTATTTGGGTGTTTGATGTCGGAATATATCTTGCATCTATAAAACTGCCAAACACCATCAAAGAGGCATCTACGAGTATTGAGGCCCAGAAGGCAATACCGCTCATTTTTCTTCGTCACCACCTTAACCATGACCTCATACAATGAATATTCAATCTCTATTCCATGCCTTCGAGCATGCTTCTGCTTGAACGATTCTTTCATATCTGAATGCAAATATACCATATAGTGGATCGTTCTTAAGCATTATCTTGATACCCATTTTTTTCTCTCAATTATATTGTGGGCTGTTTTTGGAATAATAAAATATTCCTAATAATTCTTGTAGCTTATGCCATATGCTTTTGCATCCCGTCGATGCGCATGCATAGAATTAGAGAGCTTAATTAAAATACATAATATTGTGACACTTTCTTGATGTGACCACCAAATACATTGTATGGTCGGTGCACTTGTTGTCAAGTGTCAAATTTTTTGTTGTGTCACAAATTGCTATCTCATGCCTTACAGGGATGTGAGTCATCACAAAAGAGCATTTACTGATTTGCTCTTGATGGTAGCAATTGTTTGCTATACGCCATATATTTTAAGATTTATTATAAATCTTACTAGAAGCTTTGCCCGGATGGCAAATCAAAGCCACTGTTTATTATGGGACAATCCCTGAAGGATCGTTTTAATCAACAAGTGGTCATAGTCTGAATTCTAAATATAGTTTTGCCTAGAAGGTAAATCAAGAGCACTATTTTTATTTGTCACCCGTTATCTTGCCCCAACCCTCGATTATAGATATTTGATCTAAAAGGATTTATAGACCCTATGTCAATCCCTGAAGGATATTTGGTGTATGCGGATATTTGGTGTATGCTAAGTGTTTGGTCATTGGGCTATTTTTTTTTAATAAGGTCTGGAAGACCCTGAATGTGGATTGATCTTTAAGGTGACTAATGACTTATGAATGAAGTTTGCAACTTCTATTTCTAATGCTATGCTACTCTCCAAAAATCAATATTGAGTCACATCATGTTGGTTTGCCTGAAGCAAACAAGTTGTGATTTTTTTTACACATAGTAATCACTGCTTGAAAATTCTGACCGGCGCAGTTTGAAAATTAAATTCGTGAAAAATACTTGTTGAACTCCTTTTGGCATGAAATTTTTTCTGGAGAACCTAGACTCATGATATTTGATGTCTGTAAAAATATTTTGTTAAAAATATGCTTTGGTTATTCCAGAAAAATTTGTAAAGTTTTGGCAGTGTGCTGCCAATTATTTTTCTGCCTGGAGCAATGTTGTGAAAAATTTCAGAAAAAATACTTTCACACCTTGGATTGACATGAAAATTTTTATGTACGTTCTAGACTTACTGAACTGCATATCTGCCAAATTTTGTGTCAAAATGTGTTACCTTTTTCCCCCAGAAAATTCTGCAATCCAGGTCAAAATTATGAAAATTATATCTTGCTATTTTGTGATGTTTTCATGCTGAGATATGAAACTATGAAATAAAATGAGAGTTTGCTTGGAAAAGTGCTGTTTTTGACGCCCCGAAATAGGAATGAATGGGCCCGGCAGCGAACATGTGTTCATTATTATTCGGCGAACGGTACTTCTCTCATTTTTCTAATTTATGAATTAATAAACAATATCTCTTGTCATGTCATGCCTTGTGTGTACCAAACATGATATTCTTTATTTAATTGATATGCATGACTCAATTGAGTGTTTGGTGTCCAAGACATAAGGGACAATTATATCACATGTTGCATGTGCTTCTCTTTAATTGACAACATTTAGCATATAATCTCTTGATTATGTTCACATAAGAGATTTTGTTATTTATCTTGTTGGCAATTTATGATTTGCTATAGGCCATAGCTATTGAGATTTATCACCCAACTTATAAGTGGGAAAATAGCATGAATTCTCAATATGGTTAGGTTTCACCTGTCGTTGCTAAACCTTAGCTTGCATGTGATAATAGTTAAAGGCTATGACATGTTTACAGTGCTAGTTTCTGTTATAGAAACTTTTTGACATAAGATTTGGGCATATGATATTTAAATTTATAGCCCTCATTATTTTGTATATTTATTTGCCCAGAAGGTAGATTAAGGATTTTAATTCTCTAAGTCATCCTTTTAGGATGAATCTTGACAATGAATTCTTGACCAAAAATGGTCAACCTATCCCATCAATCCCCGAAGGATTGTTTGACGTTACTATGAGTCAAATTCTTTTTATCCAAGTCTAACTCAATGCATATCACAAATCAATCCCTCAAGGATTGCTATACCCCCTTTTTCACCTAGTACGTGATTTCAGAAGTAACATTTTCCTATCTGCGTTATTTTATTTGCGCAGTCTATTTTATATCACCACCACAACGTACCTCTAAAAGGGCTATCAAAGAAACCTCCGTCTATTGATTAAATACAGAAAGCCCATGATAGGGGATCAATACATATAATTGGGTACGTTGACTGCATTCCTAATGAAGATTGTTTCTCGGCATTAGGGGGAGATAATATACTACTCTGTAGCCTTTTGGAATGCCAAGAAATTTCATAAGGATAAAAACATCTTCATTATTTAAATCCATGTACTAGTTAGATTGAACTGGAAGTTCAAAAGATAATCTATTTGCGATTTTAGCAAATAATCTGCCGAATACATCTATTGATCATAATGATCATAAAAGAAGTGACTAGGTCCTATATCCTTGGACCAAACATATCTATCGATACTCCTTGACACCAGAAGTGTAGGAGACCTATCGGTGAAAGAGATATGAATCATAATACTAGATCTAGTAAAGAAATATTGTCACTCTTGAAATAGTTTGAATAATTATGTCCTGCAGACGTTCGTCCAGATGACGAAAAACCCTGGTAAGACTTATAGGTGCACCAAACAAACGTAATACTAGGGATGCGGAACGACCAGATCAAAATATCTTTGGGAAATGTTTAGAATCTGGTTGTTTTAGAAATTGCCATTACTTTTACAAATATGGGAGTTTTACAAAAAAGGTTATAGTTGTCGACAACACAATTGCCATTACAAATTGCTCGTTATATAATCTGGATCCAGAGTTAAGCACCAGAAGTGCCATGACTATTTAATATATAAAGGAGCAATTAAGGCATAGCTCGACTCGCTAAAATGAATAAATTCTCTTTATAACAATACACCATTTGAGTGTTAACCCTGAAGGTTACAAATGGGTGTGTGCATGAAAGAGAAATAAGAATAATGAGGTGATAAAGCGAGTTTGTAGCCTATGGGTTCACGCAGAGACCCTTAATTGATTTTAATCAAATATAATCTCCCACGGTAAATGGCATTAAGTTCCGCTACATAATACAATTGGCAGAATAATAAATTTAGATATGCAGTTAAATTTATCTTGAGAAATCCCTGATGGATTCATAATTCTCATTTTTAAGTATTATTATGTGTCATTATCTACTCTTTAAAGGGTTGCGAATGGAGTTAATATCCTCATTGAAGGAATAATATGTACCATTGTGTGCTCGATAAAGGGTTGATAATGAACTTATTTATTATTTATTATCTCAGTCAAGATTGATGGTGTAAACATCAATGAAAGATATAAAGAGCTTGATGATGTCAGTTCATGTTTAAAGACTGAGACTTTTGAAACAAAAAAGCTTGTGAAAGCTATAAGTATTATCTCGACTTGAAGATCGAGTTTTTCTTTACAGTTTTTTTTATACACCAGTCAGCCTACATCTAAAAATGCTTTTTCCTATGTCTATATGCATATAAGTGTCATGTTTTATCAAACTAAAGGTTGCCTAATAATCTCTTGAAGTAGATAAGGAGCCTTTTTGGACTCGAAGTCCCTTACTTCATTATCATTGGAGCACCATTATAGAACCAGAAGTTCCATAACCGCAACATATTTGCGATAAAATTGCTAGCAAAATCTAGTGCTCCCCCTACAAATGAAGTACTTGAATAATGATTAACATATCCTCCGGTATCTTCGAGATACAAAGACATGACATTTATGTAAGAAACCATGATACGGTTTTAATAGGCTACTTGGGTACTGGCTGTTTTGTTTGATCCCCGCAATGCCAAGTCCAAACTGGTTATACAATGAATTTCCCTAAATGTTCAA
The DNA here is from genome assembly GCF_001879475.1 of Ipomoea nil. Classification (NCBI taxonomy): domain Eukaryota; kingdom Viridiplantae; phylum Streptophyta; class Magnoliopsida; order Solanales; family Convolvulaceae; genus Ipomoea; species Ipomoea nil. Next base: position 39,471 of record NW_017617596.1, read on the forward strand.
AATGAGGACAATAACACTTGTGTTGCACAAATGTTATATTAGCTCTAGAAGAGCCATAAGATTATTGTACACTACTCTAAGTGACAATCCAGAAGATTTGTCCAATCCATCTCTTCAAAATTTGAAATATATGTAGAACTTGAAGATTGTTATCTTCAGGGGGAGACTGGAAGTACATTTACTCGAATCAATCCGGAAGATTGAACATTGAATGTAAAATCCTGAAGATTAAGTCATAAAAGACTAACAATTGCGCACTATTTGCAACACATAAATACATAAATATCATGTACTCTTTTCCTCACTAGTTTTCTCCCATTGGGTTTTCTAGTGTGGTTTTTAACGAGGCATGAGTATGATATAGTAATGACAATGAGGAAAAGTTGCAAAATAATTGCTTAAATGGACAAACCCCAAAATCCTGAAGATTATGCGGTTTGCGCCCTGAAGGCTTATGGTTGTACTCTTTTTCCCTTAACTAAGTTTTTCCCACAGGGTTTTCTTAAGTTAAGGTTTTTAATGAGGCGACCAAATACAATATATGTTTTTATATATATCATGTACTCTTTTCTTCAACTAGGTTTTTCCCACGTGGTTTTCCTAGTGAAGTTTTTAATGAGGCATGAATATATTTTCTATTGTACTCTTTTCTTGTCTAGGTTTTTCCCACAGGGTTTTCCTAGAAAGTTTTTAATGAGGCAAGATCATGATCAAATAATGTCCAAGGGGGAGTGTTATAAATAAAACTTATGGTGGACATTAATATAGTAGCTTTGTAACGTCTGTAACGGATGTAATTATCCTTCATTATTGTATGCCTTTAGTGTATCTTGTATATATATCTTTGTACTATGATGGATGATGATGAATGGATCTATCCTCCTTTTCTCCCTCATCTTTCTACTCTTATTCTCGGTCTTACTGTTCTTCACGAGCTAAAGGCCTGCAAACTAACTTGCAATACAACAATTAGTTATTTATTTTACCAAATACCCTCAAAATTTCAAATTTGAATTATATACAATTGCTTTAAATGTGACCCAGTACTATTTTGAAGAGCCTCCACCACATATGCTTGAGTGTGGAGTTTTTGTTTACCTAGTCTAACTTGTCAGGGTTGTAAAGTGGAGGTGTGGATGGTTAAATCCAACATCCATCTACTATGTATGAGACAATTTATCTCTATTTTAAGAATTTCAATGTAAAAATTTCATTATCTAATCAATCTCATAAAAAAAATATTTCAAAACATCAATAAGAGTTTACAAGATAAACAGCGTACGAGTTAATACCCAAAATACTCCTCGAGTATAGTAATTTTTCTCAATTTCGTCCTAAACGACTTTGGTGACCTAATGTAGTCCCAGACTTTTGTGTTTTTGCTCAATTTTAGTCTTCCGTTTGTTATTCTGTTAAATTGGTGTTAAATAATGAGGCAATTCAGTAATCTCTATATTGACCTCTCTTTATTCTCACCCTGCGAAGTGCGAAATTCCTCTTTCTTTTACGAATTACTCCCAGACCTGCGAATCAAATTTATATTCGCTGGTTTGGGAGTAATTCAATTCTGAGAGTAATTCGTAAAAGAAAAAGGGATTTCTCACTTCGCAGGTCTAGAAGTAACTGAATTATCCCTCTATTTACCATCAAATGGACAGAATAACAAACGGATGACTAAATATTGAGTAAAAAACACAAAAATCTGGGACACTACATTAGGTCATCAAAGTCGTTTAAGACGAAATTGAAAAAAGTCATTATAGTCGAGGACCATTTTGGGTATTAACTCAATAGTTTTCATATAATAACAATTGAGGTCCCAATCATATACACAAAGAAAACTTATGAATTCATTTGCTATAACTTAATTAATTACCTAACTATTTAATTACTATTCAATAACATTAATAAGACTATTGTAATAGAGTTAATAGCATTCAAAAAAAAAAAAAAAACCTATTATAATCATGTCACTTTTCACACACACACGCACAAAAAGAAGAAGAAGTTATGTTTGACTAACTCATCAATATTGATTAAATAGATTTTTTTTTTTTTTGAAAGTTACTGGCTCTATTACATTGTAGTATCTGTTCATATACTTTCTCAACCTATTGAAACACAAAGAACCAATAACGCCTCTACTGAAGCTCGAACTCATAATCTTCCAAATGAAAGTCCAACCCAGGTACCATTGGACCACATAGTCCTGATTAAATAGACTTAATTTATTAAAATATGAAAATTGTTAGGACATCATTTTTATTCTCAATTTTCAAAAGTTGGGTTGGATAAAAATAGGTTTCTAAATTTTTAGAAATAAAATAGGTTCATTTATACGAATATTTTTAGGTCAAAACAATTGTATCAGTTTCATAGGTTCCTCTCAGATTGACTTTTTGGGTCAAAACTTGGTACATAAATATACTCATTAAGTAGGACTTTTAATATCTTAAATAAATACGGAGTATATGAATATTTGGTTTTGAATTATTCAAAATAAAGAATTTAAAATATTTAATTCATACACCCTTTAGAAAAATTATCGTAGGAGTAAAAATAATTTATTTGGAATTTTATAAAATAAAAATTTGAAGAAATGTATTTTGGGTTGTCACCGGGTGGGCATATTGGATGAGTGGAATTAGATAAAGCGGAAAATAACATACACAAAACAAAAAGGAACAGAAAAGAAACACAAAAGCAAAATAAGCAGAATAGAAATTGTCATTACAACACCCTGTTGTTCCCAAAAAAAAAAAAAAAAAAAAAAAAAAAAAAAACTATTACATATCATTTACAAAGCAAAATCACGGCTGGAAGCATCCCCTTCCTCAGCCTCATTCTGGGCAACTAAAAGCATCTGCTCTTGGACCTACACTATCCATTTGCCCGAAAGACCTGTTAGCATAATAAAGATAAGTCAGCACCTGAAGGTTGGCAATCGCAGCCCATATAACCAGGGTCCAGAGAAATCTCTCACCGCTCACTCAAGCACTGCGATAGTCTGAAACTTAAAAGAAGAAGAGTCAAGAGTAGGTCGCAATTTAGAAGACGAATAAAGTCCCCTAGGCATAGCATTGGCCTAGAAGAAGCAACAAATAAATAAATAGCCTGAAAAAGACTAACTGAGAGATGCTAGGCAGAAAAATAGAAGAAACACCAGATGGCCTAAAAAGGGAGGAGGCAAGACCGAGGGACTGACCGACCAATCAGACAGGTGACCGAACGGCCATCCACCCAATCAGACAAGCGGTCGGTCGGTCAACCACCCCTCGATAACTGACTGCCCACTCAGCACCGGTCGGTCGCCCAAAAATAATAATAATAATATAAGAATAAAAAATAAAAAAAATTGACGATACACAATATATGAATTGATTAAACAGAATGGCCGACCAGTCAAGTGGATTGGTCCGGCAGACAATTTAGACTGGTGGAATGGACTGGATGGATAGGCTAACCGAAAAATACATATTTTTCTCTATTTGAAAATAAAAGTAAAAATAAAAAAATAAAAAAATAAAAAAAAAGAGGAAAGAACTAGATCGAACCTGCCGACCGACCATACAAACTTATAACAAAAAAGGCGCGGCTGAACAAAATATTTTGCAACGGTGACGAGTTGGTGATGTTTAGGAGGAGAAGAGCGGTGGATAATCTCGACCAGAGGGGCAACATAAGCAAAGGTTTTTGGGGAACCGGTGGTGGCGTCGACGGTGACATCCTTGTAGCTGCAAAGCAGTTGTATGGTGGATGTTTGAACTGGCGTGCATAAATTGAAGCCTCCATTAGTCAAAGGTTCGAGAACTAGCTCAAAAATTGAGGTCGAAAAACTAGGGATGTCAACGGGGCGGCGGGGCGGGGGGAGGGGGGGGGGGGACATACCCCCCATTCCCGCCCCCGACTTTCTTCTCATTTCCCGTCCCCGTCCCCGTCCCCATCTGCACCGGGAAGGGAGAACTCCCCCCATCCCCATTCCCACGGGGATTATTCGGGGACGAAGAATCCCCACCCCGTTAATAAGTTATAAAAAAAATAAAAATTAAACATTAAAAAATATTTAAATAAATAATACATATATATTCATCCACAACTTAAAGTAGTATTCAATATTTTACAATTATAAATATGTATTTCAAAAGCATGACATACAATGACAAAATTATATATATATATATATATATATATATATATATATATATATATATATATATATATATATATATATTGTATACAAAGTACTATATATATTGGGGACGGGGCGGGGCGGGGAGAGTACTCCCCATCCTCGCCCCCGTCCCCGTCCCCGTAGGGGCAGGGAAACGGGTTCCCTGTCGGGTGCGGGTACAATTGACATCCCTACGAAGAACCGAGTCAGTGACGAATCTAGAAATTTTTTTTCAGCAGGGGCAAAACATTAAAGCAAAAATGATAATTAGAAAAAAAAATGAAAAACTTAAAAAGTATAGCCATAAATATGGTTGGATATAGGCAAATTAAAAAACACATCAAAACATTATAAAAATATTCATAACAAAATATGAACATAATCAATTTGATAAAATAATTTGAATAAAAAATCCAATATAAATTACACATCTCATCTCATTATTAATATAAATGAAGATTATATATATATATATATATATATATATATATATATATATATATATATATATATATATATATATATATATGAAATTGTGTTGAAGCAATGCACAATTAATAATAATGAGAAAATGTAGGGTTAAAAAAATTCAACCCTGGCCTACCATAACTTCAAACACATGCTCAACCAACTAAGCTAACCCAACTTCTTGTAATATTTGTCTATTTCCTAATACTTATACTAAAACTTGTACTATATATACATATAGAGCTGTTAACGAATCGAACATAAACGAACGGAGGTTGTTCGTGTTCGTTTGTTAAGCTTTTTGGAGTGTTTGTGTTCGTGTTCGTGTTCGTTTGTTAAGGTTATTGAAAATCCTGTTCGTGTTTGTTTGTTAAGCGTTCGTTAGTGTTTGTTAACGTTCGTGAACACGTTCACGAACGTGTTTGTTAACATTAACGAACATGTTTGTTCACTGCACGTTCATAAACACGTTTGTGAATGCTTAATAGCCAAACATATGAACAAGTTCATGATCACAATTCGTTCGTGAACAGTAAATAATATATGTTCATAAAAAATAACCAAACAAGTAACACAATTACAAAGAGAATACAAACAAATATTAAACAAACACAAACAAGCCTGTTCACGAACATTATTAAACGAACACAAACGAGCTTGTTCACGATCTCTTAGTAAACGAGCTTACAACGGTTCAGACCCTGTTCGTTTATAAACCGAGCTCTAAATTTTGTTTAATTTGTTAATGTTCGTATATCTTAATAAACAAACATAAACGAACGTTTACCGAACACGAACATGAATAGTTTATCAAAACTTTGTTCACTAACATCCCTATATACATACAAGGGTTATATAAGGGGTGGGGGTAGGGTGAGTGGGACTAGCTGACCCCACTGTCCTCACTGTAGGTCCGCCCACGAACCGAGTGGTTGTTAAGGCTTTGTTCGTCGGCGCTATACTCGTGGCAGTGCGTCTACTGGCTGCTGTTAGGAATCAAATAGAAAGGAGTTTTAGGGCTATTTTTCATTGGAGAATTTGAGGACTGCTATTAAGAGCTCTAAGAAACTCTGTGCGAGACTTCAATGAATTCAGCATGCTTAATGCAGTACCATTGTGCAAAATTCAGGAAAATGTCACAGGTGGAAGATACTTGTAGCGTTCACAGCTAGCCTCTGCACCGACCAAAAAAAGAAGTTATGTTTGTTTAGCTCATCAATATCGATTAAAAAGATTTAATTTATTAAAATATGAAAATTGTTAGGACATCATTTTTATTCTCAATTATAACTATTTATGGCAATAATTATCTTTACTATTACTTTTATTACAAATTAAAAATACTTATTTTGACTATATTAAAAATAATTATTTTTATTTTATATTGATTATTTAATATTTAAAAATTATACTAAGTATTTATTTATTTTAATTTTTATATTAGATATTAATTTAATTGTGCAATGCCGCCAATGCGCATAATAACATAATAAATACTGAGTTTCTTTAAAAATTTAAAATCTTAATTAGGATAAATACATACGGAGTATGATGCTAAGATGAAGCATTGAAGCTTGGAATTTATTTTTGATCGATTTCAAAATAATAATAATAAGATTAATGCTCATATGCTGTTAGGTGCGACGGTGGGACATTATCCTTGTCGTTCAATTAGCTTAATATAACAGTGACAGTAGCTTCTGGATTTTGGAAAGTCCAAATCGCATTTATAAAGTGGGAGGTGTTATGGTAATTATAGTGGTCATTTATAGTGGCCGCTTGACAAAATACACCAATAGTGTTAACAAAATGCACCAATAGTGTTAGGAAAAAGCACAACAATGAAATGCATAAATACACCCAAAAAATACACAACACATCCAAAAAAATACACCACAGTTCTCCACCCCTAATGATGTATTTCCGAACACTGTGTGGTGCTTTTATTCATACCTAATGGTGCGTTTTTGGTGATGCGTACCTAATTTGTGCACGTTTTTTGCTGTGCATTTCCTAAATGGATGGTGTATATTTGTATAACTATTGGTGCAGCCGCATTGATCGCACGGAAAAGCGCTGCCGCACCTGAACTTGGCACCAACGGAAATATACAAATACACCAGAGTAGTAATGCACCAATTACACAAATAAAACACACAACAATGTGATTTTTCCTATTTCGGTGCCCTATGACGGGTTTACCTTTGCAGTTCACTTGGTAAGAGAACGTGCGCGAAAATATTGGAAGAATCTTGATCAATGTGATTGATTGGATCTATCTAATCTAATGATCTGTAATTGACCGTATGACCGCATGGGGCAGACATGCTGCATGTGATCCCTACTCATAATAAAAAAAAAAATAAAAAAAAAATAATAATAATAATAATAATAAAGAGTTAATTTCCAAAATGGTCCTTCGACTATGATATTTTCTCAAATTAGTCATTTAACTTTTAATTTTTTTAAAGTGGTCATCCGACTTTTGAATTTTAAGCCAAAATGGTCATCCGTTAGCTTTGACGTTAAATTGGTGTTAAAATGAAGATCAAAACTGAAAATTTAGGTTTTGCACTCCAATTTAAAGTAATTTGTGATTCTTTTTAGCAATCTGCGCACATATTTCTTCAAATTAGGTTTTTGTTCTCCTAAATTTGTAATCAAAATGTGGGATAATGAACTAGAATGCCATAAATCTTTGCCTTAGGAAGTTTGTGGATGAAGTTGAAGATGAACTTTTTTGGCCTTCTAGTTGATTATCCCACACTTTGATTGCAGATTTAGGAGAGCGAAAACCTAATTTGAAGAAATATGTGCGCAGGCAAGTTGCTTTAAATTGAAGTGCAAAACTTAAATTTCCAGTTTTACCCTTCATTTTAACACCAACTTAACTCCAAAGCTAACGGAGGACCATTTTGACTTAAAATTTAAAAGTCGGGGGACCACTTTGAAAAAAATAAAAGTCAAAGGACCAATTTGAATAAATACCATAGTCGGAGGACCATTTTGAAAATTAACTCTAATAATAATAAGAGTTAATTCTACCAGAGGTCCCTTGTCTTTGGTGGTAATTTCAAATTTAGTCTCAGACTATCGTTTTTGCCATTTAACATCCTAGACTATTATTTTTTAAACACTTTTAGTCCTTCTCATTATTTTTCCTATTTTTAGTAAGGTCATTTTTGTCTCTTCATATTTTTCTTTTATTATTTTTCTAGTTTCAACCGGTTTAATTGGTTTATAACTTTAGGTAACTTCTAATATTTTTAGTAATAATATGTTTCAACCGGTTTTTAGTAAAGTCCTAAACCAATTAAACCGGTTGAAACCAGAAAAATAACAAAAGAAAAATATGAAGAGACAAAAATGCTTCTTACTAAAAATAGAAAAAGTCATGAGATAGACTAAAAGTATCCAAAAAAATAATAGTCTAAGGTTGTTAAATGACAAAAATAATAATCTGGAACTAAATTTAGAATTTTCACGACAAGGGATCTCTGATGTTACGTTGTTTTGGACAATAGTTGAATTAGGAAAATGATATATGTACTCTCATGAAGTATAAATTTCGGCCACATGTACTAATAAATTTAAGTGAATGAAGAAAAATTGTGGTCCACTTTATTAGTTAAACCAATCAAATCAAGTAGAAAGTGAAAGTACAGGTAGTATTACTCGTTGAATTATTCCAATTTCCATAGAGAGTATACTTAATAATACGTATGATAAATACGGTGTTGACGTGCAAGTGACATACGAGTGACGTATAACCCAAATGACTCCCCAATGGCGCGAACGGATGCATCACGGCCATCACCGGAAGAATCCCACTTTCCGCCCCAAAACACATTCCTCCGCCGTGAACCCCTGAGGCACTATCCTCTCAGAGCTCGAATCTTTTCCATCATCCGACGACGGCATTGTAGCTGCTCTCATAATCGGTGAAACTTTTTTTTTTTTTTAATAATCCTATATTTTTCTTCAGTGCAATTATGAATGGTTTCCCTCCTGTTTCGTTTAATAATCCTGTCTTGAATTCCACTGTTTTGGTATGCTAGAAAGAATTGCGCTTTTCATATGCCTATGCAAGGAAAAATATCTAACCTTTGGTGGCGATAGTGACAAGAATGCCATTTTTCTGTGGTTGAATTCATTTTGCTGGAGTCTACGTGTTTGTCTTTATGCTTGTGAGAGGTGGCTATGCTGATTCTTGCTGAAGGGCACAATTGGGAACAGACATGGGGCGGACAGCTGACGTGGCAAGAGTGATGAATGATGATAAGGAGGTGGGGCTGGTGGAGTCAGGGAGTTTGAAATAAGGGTTTTGATTTTTAGATGAAAGATTTTTATTTTTTTTGAACTAGAAAGTTCATTGTGAAAATGAGGTTGTTTTGTCATGTTTTGTTGGGGGAGAGATATTTCTAACAAGTGCAAATGGTTTGTGCCATTGTGTGGTTGTGTTTTTATATCTCCTCATCTTCCTTATCTCATACACTGAACTGCAATCACTAAACACTTGACTGCAAAATGGCTGCTGCAGCTGCAACGACTGCATCCATATTGTCTGCAACCCGGTCTGCTTCGACTAGTGCTGAAACTCCCTCTGCATCTAACAGATATAGTATGCTTTTCCAACCTTTTGCTTCTTGGTGTTCTAGACTATAATCGTGAATGGCGTTGCATCAATTATTCCAATTACAACTAGACAATTTCTTATTTATAGCAATTGGATTGGATTTTCTAGCTAATGGAATTGTTCTGCTCTCTATTTTAGCCTAGAAACTAACCTGAATATTTGTAGTTTCAGTTTCCCTTCTCTAGCTTATGTTACTCGACTTGCTTTACTTGTTATGCAGTTTCTATTCTTGTTTTTTTTTATTCTTCAGTCTGCTTTTTCTCTTTCTTCTTGTCTTTTGATTTGTATTGAAGTATCAATCGACCATGGCCTTCGCTGTTACTTTTGGAAGTTGCGATCTTTTTGTTTAAGCTAATATCCTCTCTTGTATAATCAGTAGTAACAGTGATCTTTTTGCGACCATGGCCTCTCTTGCTATGAAACTGATCTTCGTTTCAAGTCAGATTTTGTGACTCGAAGATACTATTATAGAGAAAATTAGTGATGATGTTTCTGGAAATTCACACAGGGAAATCTGACTGTTTCAATGATTTGTTACTTCGTATGAGTGAACTAACGCTAATAACTACTCATCTGGAAAAAAAAAGATCATCTCTAGATTTCGTTTTGCCTGATTAGCACATTCAAATGCAGCTACAAGTTTTAGGGGAAATTCATCGAGAAGATATGATTCGATTAAGAGGAGGTTAATTAAGAGTAATGGACGAATCAATGCTGCTGCTACTGTTGCAACTGCTTCTGTCGAAGAAGTTAAAGAGTAAGTCACACTTGTTTTCATCTTTCCTCTGGCTTCTAACAAACAATATGCATCAAGGGAGGCAACCTTAACTTTAATATTTTATTCTAGGAAGAATTTACAAAATAACCCATTCTGCAGATACGCCCTCCCTACATGGGCTAAATTTGACCTGGGCCGAGCTCCAGTTTACTGGAAAACAATGAATGGTCTTCTTCCCACTTCTGTATGTACACGCCACTCTTTGTTATTATTTCTTTTTGTTTCTTTGAACACTATCTTGAAATTTCCCCTATGTCTTTTAACAGGGAGAGACGTTGCGGCTTTTCTATAATCCATCTGCCAACAAGCTTACCCCCAATGAAGAATTTGGAATTGCCTTCAATGGTACGTAACTTCTTGCAGTTATCATTCCATAGAATATCATGTTTGATCTGAAGATTTCGACCAAAAGGTTTATTGGTAACTTCTTGAGTCATTTCGTGCAGGAGGATTCAATCAGCCTATCATGTGTGGTGGTGAGCCGAGGGTCATGCTTCAGAAAACGCGAGGAAAAGCTGATCCTCCTATATATACAATTCAGATATGTATTCCTAAACACGGTACGCTTCAAATAAACAACCTTATCTGTCCACCGACTGTAGTTTGTTTTTATGGTTAAGCCTTTTATTTGCGTCTTTGCTGATCTGCAGCCCATAGTTTGATCTTTTCATTCACAAATGGAACTGAATGGGATGGTCCCTATAGACTCCAATTTCAAGTTCCAAAGCCTTGGCGAAACAAGCCAATTGAATTCTTTACAGAGGTATCAACATTGTAGTAATAATTTTTTTATTTTTTATTTTTTGAGTGACGAGGGGAACCTGCAACTTAGCCGGCAAAGGACCTCAAGTTAGGTAAATCAGGCTAAGTTGCCCATAGTTGACCACCTCAAACCAAGAAGGCTAATAGGCCGTTTCCACTAAGAGTCGAACTTGGAACCTTAACATTGTAATAAACTTTGTTACTTTGCTATTCTGTTTACTTGCATAGATCAAAGCAAATAATTCTATGGCACAGGCATTATGGTCTCATTTACATGTTAAAAATCGGTATTTTTAAATCAGGGCCTTGCGGAGGAGTTGAGTAAGGAAGGTGCATGTGACAGAGCAATCTTTCCCGACGCAAACACAGTTATCACGACTTGTGCTGTGGTTGGTAACTTGACTATTGAAGGCGTAAGTGGATCGTCACTCTCATTTCCACTAAAACACATTCTTCACAACTTGTAATCTCACCGCTTCTACTTACAAATGGCAATCCCATCCAAATGCAGGGTGATCGTTGCAATCTCAATTTGATGCCCGGATGCACCGACCCAAGCTCACCATTATACGATCCACTCGCGAACGTTGATGATGGATCATGCCCACCCTACTCAGACTCCGAGGATTAGATTCAAACATAAGCATTTCATTCCATATATGATCAGAATTACGCTTTACAGTTCATGCAGTAACCAAACAAAGATGGCTGTAAGTATCTTTGGCACCTGATATCCAGCTTCATACGAGTTTATAATGTACAAAATGTCAAATATGTTTTACTTGAAGAATGCATTAGGCTGTACATCTTTTGCGATGGTAAACACGGATTGTTTATATATACGCAGTATATAAATTGTTATGCAATACAGAGTAGTTGTGAGTTGGTGCAACCAATCAAGGTTGGTCTGACTTGTGCTTGGGGTTTAAGAAATCGCACTATACGTGCTGCTTTCCTATTTGAATGGAAAAAACCATGTTCATAAGAAATGAAATGAAATGATGCCACCCAACATTTCTGTAGAAAATATGTAGTTTGGGTCTTCCTTAAAAGCTGTCTGTTTTTAATTGGTGTGTGTTTTTGACGCTGTTAAAGAGCAGAAACTTGGTATAAGGACAAGCATAGGTTTAGATAATTAGATCACAAGGTTTTAAGTTTAACTCCCAGTGCTAGAGGCTTATTAACCTTCTTAATTATGGATTATTTAGGTTGATTTATTTCATTGTGGTCATTTGCCGATTAAAATTATAAAGTAAATTTTACTTAGTATACACTTTCGAATAATGACTGGGTTTTTCTCCTCACCCAAAATAGGATGTGTCTAGTATTGCATATGGATATTTGTAAAGTTTAGAAATGTCAAAATATGCTGCTGGTGTAGAAACTGTAAATGACCTGCGTCTATCTTTCCACATTCAACCTTGGACTGGCTAGATCTAGAATCTACAATAATTCCACCAACCACGGCAGATGACAGGAATTTACAAATGTAAAATTTGTCACAAGAGATATATTAATGACCGAGTTTCATTAACGATAATGTGGGAACAACCTCTCAAAATAAAAAGTCTTCTTTGTCACAATGAATTTACATATCACTGTGGGCAAGGAATTTACATATTAAAATATAATGAATCTTTCGATTTACCTCTTTACGGGTGTAAGTTGAGTTCACAGAGTTCAGGATTGGTGAAATTGAGAAATCCGTTTCATAATTTTTTTTTAAAAAAAAAAAAAAAAATTCCTCACTTCAAAATTTAAATGCATTGGTGCCTAATTGCAAAATTTCATTTCGGATAAATAATAATAATAATAATAATAATAATAATAATAATAATAATAATAATAATAGAAAATTACACTTTTTACCTTTAAGTTATAGAACAATTATAGAATTTGTCCTTAAATGTTGGTCGTGCTCACTTTTCATCCCTGGTGTTGCACTTTTCATTCTTTTATTAACTTTCTGTACTCACTTTTCGTCTCTAAGTTATACTAAAGTTGTAAATTTCGTCCCTAATGTTTTGTTAGTAAATGAACAAAAAGTGCAACGACAATGATAATTTAAAGAGAAAAAGTGAGTATGATCAACAATTATGGACGAATTCTACAATTATTGTATAACTTAAGGACGAAAAATACAATTTTTCCTAATAATAATAAATTTTTAGGTATATTATTAAATTTATATAGTCTCCATCTCAAAAAATTATTCAATTTTATTGAAGTTGCAAATTTTAAAATTAATAATATTTTATGTACGTGTACTTTCATAATTGATATTTTCAAAAATTAAAATATCAAAATCTAATGAAATTAAAGCTTAAATAAGACAATTAAAATGAAACACACAACATACATGTATACTCCCATTCTATACACAAAATCTAAATCTTTGAGACTTACATTAAAAAAAAAAAAAAAAAAAACTTATCAGAACTGGCCACATGAGTATAAAATTGAAGAAGTAAAGTTTGGTATTACAAATAGTAAAACTTAATTTTTAAATGGATTTGGCATTATCGAGAAATCAAATCCAATTAGAAGTACAAGTTTGTTGGACACGGTGACATGGACCACATGGTCGGAAGGGTGGCCAAGAAAGCAACCACAAACAATTCTCTTTACATCTGTAAACAACTTGAGTCCTATAAGAAATAGCTTGTTATTCAGTATTTGGGAATGCTGCCATTAATTAGTTCAACTTTTTACATTCTAAATACTTTCCGGCCAGAGAATCAAACAGCATTCCGGCACCAACCCCAACGCCCAAGTCGATTGTGTAGTGACCCCTTGTGCTCAGCAACCTCACCACCTGCAACACGTTGAGCAAGTCGAACACCAAAGCCATCCCTCGCCTCTGCATTCGTCTCATGTCAAGCGACGCGATCACTGCTGCCGCTACATGCCCCGAGTAGAACAAGAAAAACGACACATTCCCTACCGGAAAATCAGCTCCCGAACCCAAAAAATCCTGCAATCACAACCACCAAGCCAAGCCGTTTACTGCCCACAAAACTTCAAACTTAATACTCCACCGTTTCTGAATTCTGCAAGCTATGTCTTAATCAACATATATATGGGGTCTCATCTTTTCTTCACCTTTAATTACTTAAAGTGACATATACCCATATTTCTAGTTGTCATCATAACATGACACCAGAAAGACATGATTTCACAAACTATAACAATGTATTTAACCACCACAAACATTAATTAATTTAAGAAATGGAAATGTGAATTACTGTCAAAAACAAGACAGTTGTATAAAATGGCTCTGTTCACACTTGAGCAATGGTCCCCCTACAAGTTGGAGATCATTATATTGTATTATTAATAAATTTTATTTCTTGGAGTGACCAAAAAAAAAAAGAAAAAAAAAAAACTCAAAGCATTCAAAACTCCTCATGTTAATCCATAAACATCATATCAAGATCCGACAAACAGTTGTGGCATGCATCAATTGACATGTCCTATTGTGTATTCTTTCACATGTGTGGCAGTGAAGAACAAACCTAAGACTGAAGAAAAGTGAAAAAGTTGTATTGTCTGTCCTGTTTACAAAGGTTTAGACGTTTAGTAAAGTAGAGGTAATCTCAACCAAGTTGGCTAAAGATACCAATCACAAAATCACGAGTTCAAATTCCAGTCTTTTTTGTTTAAATCGGTAAGTTATGAACAACCTAGGCTGATTTAACTCCTTGTGGTCTTTCACCTACTAGGATCACAAGGGCAAAATTTACCCACTAGACCCTTTCAGGTAGTTACCGCGAGTTTCCATCATCACCTCAAAGGTTTAGTATAGATAATCCCAGCCAATTTAGCTAAAGATACAAATCACAAAGTCACGAATTCAAATTTTAGTCTTTTTTGTTTGAGTTAGTAAGCTATAAACAACCTATGTTGGTTTATCTCCCATTGGGATCACAAGAAGAAATTTACTTAAAGGTAATGACTGAGGATTTCCATTGTTCATCTCAAAGGTTTAGTACAGTCTAAAGAATCACATTTCAAGATTAATATTTTTTTATAAAATAAAAAGATTAGATGAGAAAAGGAAGAACCTGAGGCAACGGCAGTTGTGTAACATATCCAAGAATTCCTCTGCATGTGAACATGAACAGTGCCGAAATGGTTGCTCTTGGACGGCCTTCAATCAGCCACGCCCATACTATGTACGCTGATTGCATCGCCACAAACACCTGTACACCACAAACATCCTTAACCTTATCAACCCATACCCCGAAGTACAATTTCTTCTTAACTATATTCTTCCATTAATATACATACAGATCGAATGTAGATCTAATAAAGTTTTGCGGTTAATTGAGTACCGTATTGAGGCCGGCGAGAAGAGTATTAAGGGCGGGTCTGGAAGCGAGAACGCGATTGAGAGGAACGGTGGCGATGAAGCCCAGATCGAACGGCGGGGAAGTGGAGGGGATCATGCGGAGGGTGTATTCAACACCCATGAAGAACAAGAGGGAGGCGAAGAAGACGCACGGTAAAGGGTGGTGCCTCACCACACCCAATAAATCCCCCGCTTTCCACGTCATGAAATGAGCGTTTCCCAACCAGTACCACCCACCGTCATTCGCGGCTAACGGAGAGGATCTCTTCTTCATATTCATATTCGAAACGGTGCCGTTGGTGGTGTGAGAGTGTTTGGAGTTTTGCTTGTTGCTGGAAGTGGTAGGTTTAGGTTGTCGATTAGCGAGGGGAGAAGATGAACGGAAATGGGGAGCGCCTCCGTTCATTTTGGCCGGAGACGGAGACGGACATGGTGGACGTGCGATGGCTACGAATGGTTTTTATAAGGGAATCGAATGACGGAGTCTCCGAGGTTGCTTTGGTGAAATTTTGTACAGATCTCAGTACATTGACGAAGAGAGAGAGAGAGAGAGAGAGAGAGAGAGAGAGACAAAGACAGAGGAAAATTGTGGGCAATTTAATGCGAGGTAAATAGTGGGCAGGACCGCAGGAGAGGAGTGTCATTGGAATTTTCCAATTTAAGACAAAAGGAATCTCCCCAAACACGACATTTATATATAAATTCTTTGTCAGAGTAACCTTAGAGGGTGTTTGGTTTTAATGAATTTCAATTCAACTTTTTTTTTTTTTTTTTTTAAAACAATTTCAATTCAACTTAAATTCTAATGGGTGTTGCTATTTGCACCACCCTTTGACCAAAAGTGAGTATAAAGTATCTTGAAATTGTAAAAACGTGAAAACTTTTAATAATTACATAGGTGGTGTAAATAACCAAATGAGGGTTCATTTTGCTATTTGCATCACCTTGGTCAAACCTCATTTATGAGGTGTAATTAATAATATTTTAATTCAAAATCTAATTAATTAAAATATTAAATTGAAAAAAAAAAAAGATGAACCGTCACTGTTTTGCTTTTGTTTTTGGTTTTTTGTTTTTTGTTTTTTTTTTTTGTTTTTTATTTTTTGTTGTTTGTTTTAATGCCTAACTATTTATGTAATATGTTTTTTAAGTTTTTATTTTCAATAAATATTTTTTTTTTAAGTTTCTATTTTCAATAATTTTTTTTTTGTTGAATATATATATATTTTGTTCAATACATTTTTTTTTAAGTTACTAATTTCAATACATTTTTTAAAGTTTATAATTTCAATACATATTTTTAAGTTTATAATTTTAATACATATTTTTTTAAACAATTAGTCAATATTGATGTTTGTGAGATGAAATTACTGATTATTTGGGCAGCAGAGAATACAAATTGGACTCATATGACTCGATCTATATATATATATGTGGGGTGTGTGTGTTATGTATATGTATCAGTGTATCACACAATCTATAAGCCATGGATAATTGGATAGAAGATTTTTTAGTTGCAATAATCATAATCAAAGCCAGTTACTTAGTTACAATGATCAAAATCAAAGTCAAGGACATTATGATGTATTTTAAGTTGTTATTTGAATTGTTATTTATTTCTATGGGTGTTGCTATTTGTATTTTAAGCTAGTTTGTTCTTGCTTGCTAGGTAATTAGTACTCATTTAAATTAGATATAATTTCTCAATTAACTAAATAACAATCTCTTTGTTCCATGTCAAGAGAGAAAATTATAGTATTAATCAATTTAGTGAATATAGTTGTAAGTTAATTTAATTTGTTGTGAATATAGTTGTAAATTAAGCAATTTATTGTATTTACAGTATAAAAAGATAGGTAGAATTGAATTGTTATTTATTTCTATGGGTGTTGCTATTTGTATTTTAAGCCACTTTTTTCTTGCTTGCTAGTATAGGTAATTAGGACTCATTTAAATTAGATATAATTTCTCAATTGACTAAATAACAATCTCTTTGTTCCATTTCAAGAGAGAAAATTATAGTATAAAGATTACTGAATTTGAGATTTTATTTATTGGGTGACCGGTGATCTGAGTCTATCTATATACTGAATTAATTTAATTTGTTGTGAATATAGTTGTAAATTAATCAATTTATTGTATTTACAGTATAAAAAGATAAGTAAAAAATCTATTTATTGAGTAATATTGAGTACATAGAGCAATATATACTACAAAGAATACACAACTGTAGGAAACTATTGTACAGAGACTGAAGGACAATCATAAATACAAAATTCAAAATAGAAAGAGTGTAGGAACGCATGTAGTAGACTTATTTTATGATTAGAAACCTTGACCTCCACTTATTTTATGATTAGAAATTTAACTACATCAAAATTGTTAGAACTCTAACCCACATATCTTTATAAAATTGTTACAGTATTTACCGTATAAAAAGATAAGTAGAAAATCAATTTATATTTCAAAGTCTCAATAGAACTCTAACCCACATATCTTTATAGAATTTTAACTACATCAAAATTGTTAGAACTCTAACCCGCATATATCTTTATAAAATTGTTACAATATTTACAGTATAAAAAGATAGGTAGAAAATCAATTTATATTTATTCATTTCAAATATCACTAGTAATCATTTTATATTTCAATTTATAGTTAAATCAATTTAAAATAATGTATACAACAAATTTGAGTTATAAAAAATATTAGAATTACAAAATTAATTATTATTTCTCTTTATTTAAAATTAAAACATAAACAAAAATAAGTATTGAAAATATAAATTTTTTTTTTGAATGTTGAAAATATAAACTTAAAAAAATATGTATTGAACAAAAAAAGATGTATTGAAAATAGAAACTTAAAAAAAAATATGTATTGAAAATAAAAACTTAAAAAAATATTGCACAAAATAATTAGGCATTAAAACATAATAATAATAATAATAATAATAATAATAATAATAATAATAATAATAATAATAATAATAATAATAATAATAATAAAAAGAGATTGATTATTAAATTTAAAAAAAAAAGATTAATGTTTGACTACATTTAATGAGGTGGTGCAAATAGCACTTTTTTGTTTGCACCACCTATAAAGTTATTATACCTATTAAATAGGGGGTGTAAATAGCAAAATGGGTGGTGCAAATAGAATTTCCCATTCTAATTCAGCAGAACTAGAAATTACAGTGTGTAGTTATAGGGAATCGTAATTCATGTATTTCCTAGAAATTGAAATTGCAAAAGTGATATTTGTAGTATTGGGATTTGAGAGTATATAAATGTCAATGAGGGTAGGATTCAAATGATAGTAAAAAATAGAGTTTATTATCGGAATGGTCCCTCAATTATTGCGAAATTATCAATTTGGTCCTTAATAATTTTTTCTTTTTCAATTAAGTCCTCCGACTTTGAAAAAGTTAAACATTTTGGTCCTCTGTTAGGTCAAGAGTTAAAAGTCTGTTAAATTAAAGGGCATTGATAGAATTCCACATTTAAAAGTCTGTTGTTATGTTCCCTCTTCCTGCTCAAGGCCATCTCAACCAGCTTCTTCAGTTCTGCTGCTTATTCTCCTCCCATGGACTCCCTGTTCACTACATCGGATCTGCCATCCACAACCAACAAAATAGCCAAAATCCATTTCCATGATCTCCAAACTCCTGATTTCGATTGCCGATCCCCAACCCCAACGCCTCCTTCAAGTTCCCCACTCATTTGCAGCCAACCTGGGACGCATCGCAGCTTCTTCTCCGCCACCTCACAACGCGTCTTCTCCGGGAATTGGCGTCTAAAGCTAGAAGAATTGTGGTTATTCATGACTATCTGATGTCTTACGTTGTTCAGGATATGCGCGTCAATCCCCAAAGCCGAGCCCTATAACTTCAATTGCGTGTCGATTTTGTCTATGGTTTCTTACATGTATAGAGGATTAGGAAAGAAGCTTTTCGCAGATGGAGAGTTGCAAGAGCTAATGCCACCTCCTGATGGGTGCACAACAGATGAAATCATGAGGCTTGGGATTTCTCAGATGGAGGCTTTGAGTGTGAGAAGTGGAGATATTCAATAGGGTTTCATCGATGATGGTTGCGGCGGCGATCCGGAGGTCCATAATTTGCTATTTTAAATATTTGCTGTTGTGCAAGGAAAACCGTACTAGTTTGTCAAGTGATTGAGGAATTATGTTTGAAAGGTCAATGGTATTAGAACCCTTTGTTTTGTTTTGCTTTTCTTTTCTTTTAAAACCAAAGTTGAGAAGTTCCAGAACACCATTGGATTGACTTCCATTCCCAAGTCCGCCTTGTCTGTGTATTCTTGCCTCCCTCAATTTATTGAAACTAAGGAACTGTTTTTGAATTAATTTTCTCAGCTTGGGAAAGGGAAGGCTGTTCGAACAAGGATGGTGGGGATTTAAATTTATGTTTGAATTTTTTTGCTATGATGCCATACAAACCGACTGCAACTGCTATACAATTTTATTTTCAGAGTCCAAAGTTATTTATGTCCTATTCGTTAGTTAAATTCAAGTTTTGAGCTAAACTGTTTGCTTAAATCAACTGGTTTTTCTGCTTCCTATGTTGCAGGTACCGTGCCATTACTAGTGCTTTACTACAGAGGAGCATTGGCGGAGTCGGAAGCTCTCTACTTCATGGAAACGTCTGCATTGGAAGCCACGAATGTGGAAAACGCCATTGAAATGGGTCTTCTACTCTTTTCAGATTAAAATGGGTCTTTCTCATATTAAAATGGTTTAATCAATTAAGAAATGGGTCTTCTCATGTTAAATTCCATAATGTCTTATAATTTAACAGATTTTTAACCCCTGACCTAACGGAGGGCCAAAATGATTAACTTTTTCAAAGTCGAAGGACTTAATTGGGGAAGAAAAATTGTTGAGGACCAAATTAGTAATTTTGCAATAGTCGAGGGACCATTTCAATAATAAACTCTAAAAAAATATGTTGATACTATTAGGACTCTATGTATTTGAGTTAGTTTATAACTCCCTATTCTAGTCTCGATTCTCCTTATATATATATATATATATATATATATATATATATATATATATATATATATATATATATATATATATATATATATATATTTTGAAAGCCAAGGAAATCAGATTGCATTAAACTGTAGACGAAACAAAGGAAGGGAGATAGTCCCTCCAGACCGAACGAGAGCCAGTCGCACTAATATGCTTAGCTAAGGCATGAGCTACCGAATTGGCATCTCTGCGTACAAATTTAATGGAGCAAGATTGAAAAGAACGAAACAACTGTAAACATGAATCCAAAATAACGCCTAGATACGAACGATAAGTAGTCGCATCGCGGAAGCAAGAAACTAGAACCGCACAGTCTGAGAAAACCGCAACATTCTGGAAGTTGTGGTCATGTAGCCATGATAGAGCCTCACGTATCGCCATTGCTTCAGTTAGGAGGGGATCATTCGGGCATATAAGTGGTCCGTTAGCAGCTGCTTCAAAACCTCCCTGCGTGTTGCATACATAAAGATCGTACGTCGGAGAAGCGCCGTGGAAACCAGCATCAGCAAAGCAGTAAGCTCCTCCAGGCGGCAGTGGCGTCATCTCCAAGGCTGCCGGCAGCAAGACAGCAGACGGATGAGCAGCCGGGTTTTGGGGGACAGCCAGGGGTAAGGGCGCAGCCGGCGAGTTGGTTGTGGACCATGCAAACCAATAATCGTGAAAGCCGTGACATAGATGCGAGGGTGTCGGTAGAAAAGAATCCCAAACAGCCATATTCCGGGCTCTCCAAATTTCGTAGAGTATTCCACAAATTTGTTCTTTTAGAAACCCAGCAGATGTTGCTGAGCATCCCAACCAAGCCTCCACCCACTGCATAAAATCATAACTATCAACATTAGGGATTAGAAGTCGTGAAACATTCCACACACGTCTAGCATAAATACAAGTGCATAAAATATGCATAACATCCTCCTCATAATCTCAATCTCCACAAGCTGGGCAAATATTAGGAATTTCTACTCTCTTTCTAACCAAATTGGTAATAGTTGGCAAAATATTAGATAGGGCCTTCCATGGAAAAATCCTCCACTTGGGAGGGACCATAAGCTTCCAAATGTTGTTCCAAACTGCTTCAGGGGTGCTGCTCAATTCCCCTTGGCATCTATAGCCATCCTTTACCGTCTATTGTCCCCTTATGTCCCCCTTCCAAAACCAGTCATCCTTGAAATTAATGCTTGCAGGGATTTTTAATATTAATTCAGCATCCCTGGGATCAAACAACTGAGAAACTAGCTCATGGTTCCATTTCCCCTGATCATGATTTAACAAGTCAGCGACCATAAGATCCGGGTGCTGGGCCACTTGATCAGTTAGCACAAACGGATTCTGGGAGTCAGGCAACCACGGGTGAGACCATACCTTGGTAGTTCTACCATTACCAATTCTGCGCCTGCAGCCACTACGAATCAGGTTCTGACTTGCCATAATGCTCCTCCATACATAGCTCGGGTTACCACCTAGGGAGGCCTCATAAAAGGTAGTATCACGATAATATCTTGCCTTAAAAATTCTGGCCATTAAGGAATCCGGTTTGGTTAATAATCGCCAACCCTGCTTCCCTAATAGAGCCAAATTAAACTCATGCAGCTTCTTAAAACCCATCCCACCATACTTCTTGGGCACACACATTCTATCCCATGCCATCCAATGTATACCATCCACAGTGGTACTCTTTCCCCACCAGTACCTATTCATCAATTTTTCCAAAGAAGCACATAATGATACAGGCAACAGAAAAATACTCATAGTGTACGTAGGCATTGCTTGTGCCACACTCTTAAGTAGTACCTCTTTACCTGCCATAGAAAGCAACCTGTTATTCCACGAACCAAACCTTTGTCTCAGTTTCTGCTCCACATAGGAAAAAACAAATTTCCTGTTCCTACCAACAACCGAGGGGAGTCCCAAATATTTACCAAAGTCATCCGCCTGCTCCACCCCAGCCCTATGGCGATAGCATCCCTGTCCAACAAAGTGGTATTACGACTGAAAGAGATGTTAGATTTATGATAATTGACAGATTGGCCCGAGTACTGCTCATATACTTCCAAACAATGCTTCACTTCCATAGTCTCCTGCATGTTTGCCTTAAAGAAAAGTAGGCTGTCATCTGCAAAGAAAAGATGAGAGATGGGCGGGGCCCCACGAGCCACCCTGCAGCCATGGATCCGTCCTTTAGCCTGGGCATCCTGCAATAATAATGATAAGCCCTCTGCACAAATGATAAACAGGTAGGGTGATAGGGGATCACCCTGCCTTAGACCCCTTGTGGGCAAGATCTCCTCACTTGGCTTCCCATTGACTAGGACCCTATACCTGACTGTCCGCACACATAACATGATTAAATTAACCCACCTAGCATCAAAACCAAGCCCCAACAACATACGTTCCACAAACCTCCATTCCATTCGGTCATAAGCTTTGGCCATGTCTAACTTTAGGGCTGCCCATCCCACTTGGCCCAACTGTTTCCTTCTCAGAAAGTGACCTACTTCAGATGCAATAAGAATGTTATCCGAAATAAGCCTACCTGGTAGAAAGGCGCTCTGCGATTCTGAGACAATACCATCCAATAGCGGTTTCATACGGTTAGCTATCATTTTAGCCATTACCTTATACACAACATTGCATAAAGCAATAGGCCTCAAATCAGTAACCAACTCAGGGGCAGACTTTTTTGGGATCAGAACAATATTGGCATCATTCAATTCGGGGGGAAAGGAAGATTGAGATAAACATGTAAGAACAAAATCAGTAAAATCCTTACCAATGATATCCCAGAAAGCCTGATAGAACCCCGGATTCATTCCATCCGGTCCTGGCGATTTATCTTTACCCATGGCAAACAAAGCATCTTTGACCTCCGCAGGCTCGAATGGTCATAGCAAGTCATCGTTCTGAGCACGAGTGACACGGGGGGATAGGGTATCCACCTGGAAAGTGCCCATGTCTCCATTTGTCTGAAAAATCTGCTTATAATACTCCGTCACCAGAGAGACAAGCCCATCTCCCTCCTTCCATACCCCATTCCCATCATCAAGTCTCACAATGGAGTTCTTACGTTTACGGTGCGTGGCATATTGATGAAAAAACTTCGTGTTCCGATCCGCCCCTTGTAGCCAGTGCTGCTTGGCCCTCTGTTTCCAAAAGGACTCCTCCTGCAACAAGACGGTATTCAATTGTCCATCTAGCTGCCTGAAACGCCCCAAGGAAATCAGATCCATCTGGCCTCTCAAACTAATCATCTCCCTTTTAATCGCCTCAATTCTGGAGCCATATTTGTGAAAATGTTCTCCCCCCCACTTCTTGAGACCCCGGCCACACAACAACAACCTCTCCTGGAAACCAAGCCCTTGCGTATTAGTCCACTCCTCCTCCACCACATCCCTACACCCTTCATCCCTTAACCACGCGTTCTCAAAACGGAAACCACGCGCCCGTCGTGGTGAACCCGAACCATACACATCCAAAAAGAGTGCCGTATGATCCGACCTCACAGTATGAATGTTATATAAGCGGGCATTAACATGTAAATCTCTCCAGGCCGCATCCGCCACCGCCCTATCTAGCCTTTCCTCTACCCAATCTGGAGTCCCCTTACACCGTTCCCAAGTATAAGGATAACCCAACATAGGTAAAGTAGACAAACCACAGTCCTCCAATGCCTCCCCGAAACCCTCCAACCACCGTACAGGATGCGGGCGTCTCCCCCTCTTCTCCGATTGTGACAGCAGATCATTGAAATCCCCCAAAACCACCCAAGGCAAGCCTGACACGTCCTTAAGTGATTTCAAGAAATCCCATGCCTCCCTTCTTCTTGAACTCTGAGCAAAGCCGTAATAGCAAGTCAATCTCCAATGATGCCGGCTTGGAAGGGACACCACAAGATCGATATGATTATGAGAATACTTCATTAAACGAACTCTATTATTCTTTGCCCAAAGGAAACCCATACCACCCTTCTGCCGCACACTATCCACACCAAAACCACCTTCAAATCCAAGTTTTACACGGAGCCTCTCAACATGACTCCTATCCACCATCGTCTCCATGAGATACACAAATTCAGGCTTCTTTTTGGACACAAGGTCCATAATTTCTCGAACTGTCTGTGGATTGCCCAAGCCACGACAGTTCCAACTTAAGACACTCATTGAGAAGGGCAGGCCTGATCCACAGGTCCCGCCAAACAAGAAGAATCAACCAACATCACCCCCTCACTCGCCCCCACACTACTCGCCACCTCACCATTCTCCCCCCGCCTCCGCTTCGGATCAATCCGAACACCCTCCTCCTCCCCCACCCGAAACACCCCAGCACCCCCCATCCCCAGCCTGTTCTGCCGCACCTCACCCGAAATAGGCAACCGTCCGGCCACCTGCCCTTGTTGTATACCGCCCCCCCGGGCTGCCACATCACCCAACTTGCCAAAACCCAAGCCACGATGCATCATCTCCCCTCTCTGCAACCAGTTCTCCCCCACCGCCTTTGCCGGGGAGTTACCCCCCGCCTTCAAGCTTAAACCAAACGGATACTGAGCCGGTTTCAAACCGGACACACGGGCATCTAAACAAAACTTATCTGTATGCCCTAACTTCCCACAGAAAAAACAGAACATATGTAAACGTTCATACCGGAAATTTACCCATGTCCAAGAATTGTCCCGCAAAATCATCTTCATACGTCTCTTCAGTGGAGCCGAAACCTCCACCGTAACCTTGACTCTATAAAACGTTGTCCATGGCCTGACAAAGTTCCTCTCATCCAATTCCACAAATAGCCCAAGAAAGTCCCCGACTTTCTCCAAAACTTTGTCCGTTCGGTACCCGACCGACAAGTCGTGCACTTGTACCCAAAAATTAATAGTATTCAACAACACTTGGGTAGGGTGCTCACCTGGACGAAGCGGTTGACAAATCAACGTAGCATTCTCGAATGCCCATGGGCCATTATCCAACACATACGCAAGATCGGTATCATGATAAAACGTGAACAAATAAAGATTCGGTTGAATCTCAGCGACTTGTATCCCCATTAATGGCCTCCAAACGGACGCCATCACCTATCTCATTACATCGAACTTAATAGTTCTATCAGTTAGAAAACGTCCAACCATCTGCCAGTACTGTACCGCCATCCCCTCCGCAATCACCGATCCATCCTCCTCCCCGAATCGGACCCCCGCTTCCTCCTCCTCCAAAGTGATTTCCGCACAGCCCTGTACAAGCTCCTGCATGTCCATAACTGCTGTCCGTTTCAAGCAGTACCGTTTGATGAAGAAATCAGATCAATGTAGCAGTGGTTTCCGATTCCGCCGATCGTTACAACCTAGGCCGAACAAGAAAACATGCAACACCGAGGGCAGCGTCGAACCAAACAACCAGCAGCCGTAACAATGAAAATAGCGTTCAGTTGACAGAAGAAGAGAATTTCGCCGATAGTGTATGGAAAGAAACATGCAAAACGCAAAAAACCCTAGAAACCAGGGAGAGAGATGAAAAACCCTAGATACCAGGGAGAGAGATGAAAAACCCTAGATACCAGGGAGAGAGATTTTTTTTGCATGAACTAAACAACATAAAACACCATTTTCTTCAACTTTAAAAAAAAAAAAAGATTATAAATATTTTTCATCCGATTCTCCTTATATATATATATATATATACCTATAAGTCAAACCAATTTGACAATTTCTGTGGTGTTAATTCTACTTTCGTGCCTCTCACATTAGAGACAATCGAAGTCACTCCCTTATTATGTTTCGTGGACAAATTCTCATAAAATTCAATCACTAAACAAGGATAAATTTCTTCTTGAATTCTTAGGAATTTCCTCAACAAACCTCGATTTTCCAATATGCTATTAAAATCTTCGGAAAAGAATTCGGGAAAATAGGTTTTACCACCTATTACAGAGTAGGTAGGTGCCTCCTGACTTGTTCCTTCTACTTGTTGTTTTCCCTTCACCATTATTGTTCAAGCTTGTTGTCTTGATCTCGTTAAAATAGCAGTGGATGATCCAACTAGTATTTTTCTCGTACTCAGAATGACTTGGGGAAGACACTCTTGAAGTTTTCTTGATGAAAGATGATGATTTGGAGAAGATAGATTTTTTGTTAAGGTTGAGGTAGTGTGTAGCGATGAAGATGAGAAGAAGAAGATGATGTGAATTGGTCTCTACCTTGGAAGAATCAGCACAAGGGTTTTAGGGGGGTGGGGCTTGGCAGCGGCCCTCCCAATGGGTCGTGCCATGGTCTGTTGTCAGCGTAGCTAATAGTGGTGGAAATGGGCCAGGCCAAGCCACGCTCAAATTAGGCCTGGGCCTGTTAGGAAAAGGTAAAGCCTAGGCCTGAGCCTGTATGTAGGCTTTTTTCTAGGCTCAAACCTGAGCCTGCAGTAGGCCTGGCATGGTCTGAAGCCTTTTTAAAAGCCTATTTAGTAAATAGGCTTTTAAAAAGGCAATTTATATCCTACACCACGGTGCGCGTTGCACTGTGCGCCCAGATGCAAAACGACGTCGTTTTAAAATTTTTTTTTTTTTTTTGAAATTTCTCGCCCCAGTGAATGGCAGTAATTTTTTCTTTAAAAAAACCCGTTGTTCAAAAATGTACATAATGTTATACTAGAATACACATAATTGTATACATGAATGTACATAATTATATAACAAAATATACATACTCTTTTTAAAAGATAATACACATAATCTAACATAATACATAATAAACATAAACTGTTAACATAATACACATCAACTCTTAACATAATACACCCAAATTTTCTGATTCGGATGTACATAATTGTATAAAAAGAATGTACATAATTGTATAAAAAATGTACATAACTGTATGAACAAATACACATAATTGTGTGAACAAATACACATAATTGTGTGAACAAATACACATAATCACAGCAACTTCCTACCGCGCCTCCCAAAACGACCCCAAAACGACGTCGCTGGGGGTGCACTACACACTCTTAGAAACACACACTCCACTCGTGTATCACTCCAAGTGGCAGATACTCTCACAAGCCTTTTTCCAAAAAGGAAAATTCTAGTCTGGAACTCAAGTTGATATGGATTCAACCTCAAAGTTCAAGAAAACGTACCTTGGAAAACTTCACAAGCCTTTGAGAGTAAGGTGTATTGCGAGGTAGGTAATAAAATTGAGAGCAAGAAGGAAAGAAAAAGGACAATACAAGCAAAGAAACTAAGCAAGATTTGAAAGAAAAAGGGAAGCAAAGAAAGAAGTATGGTAGAAAGATACGCAGGACCAATATCAGTAGATAGACACAAATATAATGTAATAGGGGTGCAAGTGTACCACAACCAAATAAGAATATATCAAGAACTCCTTCTAACCTTATACTTTTCCCCTTCCTTATCCCTCCAAATTTCTCCTACCAACCAGATTCTTTTCCCAACCTTATTCTTCTTCTTTATTGCTTTCTCTTTTTTGTTTTTTTTTTTTTTTTTTTTTTTTTTTTTTACAAATTTCTTGATTTTTTTTGATTTTTTTGATAAGTAACCTCCAAATAACTACTGTAAATATCAACAAAAATTTCGGACCAAGAAGATCCACACAACCCCTTCAAAACATAATCAAGAATTTCAAGAATCACCCAGAAAAACAGAAACACTGCCCTTACTTCGAAGATCAATATCTCAATGACCGTAGGGAATTAGCACGTTTATAATATATCAAAAAGAACGCCCCAGAAGAGATCTACAACATATAAAAATTTTAGATAAAACTAACTAGTGGATCTCGAGATATAGGTCATTCTTTGAAACTGGTCACAGAACGCGGAAATCTGGACAGGGTGTGATTGCGACGTGATTGCGCTTGGGATATAGGTAAGGGTGAGATGGGGTTGTTTTCTTGACAGAATGTGTGGTAATATGGTGCTTAGGAGGTGTGAGGTCTCGTTGATATTCGACGGGAAAAAGGGAAAACTCTTTCGGGATTGTTTTTCAAGAAATTGGAGAACATGTATCAAGATTCAAGAACACAATTAAGAATGCAAAGGAAATTTTTTTTTTTTAGGGTTTTTTATGAATAAGACATGAAAAAAAAAGTAGTATGTAAGATAAGAATGAGATAAACTTAGGCTCTGATACCAAATTGATATGAACCTAGTCCAAGGTTCAAATAAAATGGAATATTGTCCCAAGAATGCTCTCAAAGTAAAGATAGAGATGGATCAAAATACCTTAAACCTCACGAGAAACCCTTTGTCTTGAATCCTCAAAGACTTGTAAGAATCCCATGTAGTTTCAAGTACCTCGATGTTGCAATTTTCAATCAACTAGAGTCGGATCTAGTTTCCTTCGATTCAAGAACGAGTCCACGAACCTAAATCTATGGTTGAAGAAAGTAAGATTGATTCGAGTCCACGAATCAATTTGCTAGTCGAGTCCACGACTAGCCACTAATTGAGTCCACAATTAGCCATAAGGTTTCTTACACAAGTGTAAAGAAAAACTTAAGAATTTTATTGAATTAAAGCCTGTTTCAAACTGATATGGATGTGCCCTATTTATAGGTATAGGGAAGCATTGTAATCTAAATACAATGGGAAAAAGAGTCCTAAACCTAATCTATAAAACAAGTAAATAGAGTTTTATTTAGAAAAGGATTTAAGGAATCATTTCTAAATACAACTAGTGTTTTCTCTTTTATGCCAAACAATTTAAATTAATGATGACCAAAAATAATAGGGCTGATTTGGGCCTAATTTAATCACCAAAATCAGCACTTAAACAATTATAAAGAGCCTTGAAATCTTCTTCATCTTTTGCAAATGGGCTTGAATTGGATTTCCACCATCTTTGAATCTCACCAATGAAGAGTTGTCTTAATCGTTTGGACTTGGGCCTTGTGATTGGCCCAATTGGTACTCTTGATGGATCTTCATTATGTTGGGCTGCATCATCCTCCCCTTCTTGAAAATGATTCGACCTCGAATCTTGTAAGCATTGTCTTCGATCCATGATATCACTTGAAATGGACCACTATAATACTTTCCTCTATTGAATGGAATTATTATTGGGCCTTCTTGTTTCTTCCACCAACGATTCTTTAAGGATGTAGTTATGGGCCTTGTGATGAGCCCACTATAGACCCTTATTGGTTTCCATGTGTACTGGTTCTTATTAGCACACTAAGCACCTATCACAGATTCTATGAACATTATGCTTCATTCTAGGCCAATAAAAATGTTCTTTAAGAATTTCTAGTGTTTTTTGAATGCCAAAATGGCCCATCAGTCCACCCCCATGTGCTTCCTTAAGCAAAAGCTTTCGTAAAGAACATGTACGGATACACAGTTTATTGTCTTTAAACAGAAACCCATCATTCAATGAGTATTTTCCAAATGCCCCTTTCACACAAGCAGAATATATTTCACCAAAAACAGCATCATTCCCATACAAATCTTTGATATGTTCAAAACCCAAAAACCGTGCATGCAAGGTAGTTAACATGATATGTCTCCTAGAAAGCGCATCAGCCACAACATTTTCCGTACCTTGCTTGTATTGAATTACATACAAGAAAGACTCAATGTACTCTACTCACTTGGCATGACGCCTATTGAGCTTACCTTGACCACGTAAGTATTTAAGAGCTTCGTAATCAGTGTGAATAACAAATTCTTTGGGTCGAAGATAGTGCTCCCAATGCTCTAAAGCTCTAACAAGGGCAAAAATCTCCTTATCATATGTAGGGTAATTCAGACTAGCCCCGTTCAATTTCTCACTAAAATAAGCAACTGGTTTCCCCCCTTGCATGAGGACAGCCCCTATACCCACCCCGGAGGCATCACAGTCTATCTCAAATGTGGTCTCAAAGTTGGGTAAAGCAAGTACTAGTGTTGTGCACAACTTTTCTTTCAATATGCTAAAGGCACGTTCCTGCTTATCGCTGCATTGAAAACCTACATCCTTTTTAATCACCTCGGTTAGTGGTGCAGCAATAGTACTGCAATTTTTCACAAAGCGGCGATAAAAGCTCGCAAGGCCGTGAAAACTACGTACTTCACCAACATTCCTCGGTGTTGGCCAATCACGAATAGCCTCAATTTTAGCACTATCTGCCACAATCCCATTGGCATTGATAATATAGCCAAGGACATGTACAGATGAGGTGCAGAATTCACACTTCTTCAAGTTAACATACAGTTTATGCACTCTCAACACATAAAAAAACCTCTTTCAGATGCCTAACATGCTCTTTAAGGCTCTTACTATAAAATAGGATATCGTCAAAATAGACCACCACACTTTTCCCTATGAAGTCTTGAAGCACGTGGTCCATGAGCCTCATGAAGGTACTAGGTGCATTGGTAAGGCCAAAAGGCATAACAAGCCATTCATATAGACCTTGCTTGGTTTTGAAGGCTGTTTTCCATTCATCCCCTTCATGAATTCGAATTTGGTGATATCCAGATTTCAAATCAATTTTGGAAAATAAACATGCACCATATAGTTCATCTAACATATCATCAAGGCGTGGAATAGGAAAACGATATTTAACAGTAATTTTGTTGATTGCTCTACAATCAACACATATACGCCACGACCCATCTTCTTTGGGTACAGAAGCTTAAGCTTTCCCTTATATGCCCTTTAGCTAACAACTCATCCACCTATTTTTGAATCTCTTTAGTTTCTTCCGGATTACACCGGTAAGCTGGTCTGTTTGGCAATGGTGCCCCTGGCACCAAGTCAATTTGGTGCTCTATACCCCTCACGGGTGGTAATCCCTCAGGCATTTCTTCAGGGAAAATATTTACATACTCCTGCAACAAAGAAGAAACAGCATCGGGCAAATGCTCGAAATTAGTTGTTTGGGCACTAGGCCCGTTATAAAGCATTAAATATATAGGCCTTCCCACTCTAATGGCATTTTCCACTACTGTTTTTTTACAAAAGAAATTTTGTTTTTCTTTTTTCTTTTCACTCATTTCTTTTGCACTCAAATTTTCCCTTTTCTCACTTTTTTTCCTCTCTTCTTTTTCTTTCTCAATTGCTTTCTTTTGGACCTCATAAATTTGTTGTGGTGTCATTGGAGTAAGAGTGATTTTTCTGCCACGGTGTTCAAAGGAGTATCTATTGTGGAAACCATCATGCACGACTTTTCTATCATACTGCCAAGGCCTCCCTAATAGCAAATGTGCAGCCTGCATAGGAACAACATCACATAAGATCTCATCTTCATACTTCCCCATCTTGATTGGAACCAGCACTTGTTGATCCACTTTAATGTCCTCTGTCTTATTCAACCATTGCAATGAATATGGAAGTGGGTGTTTTTGCATATCTAATCCCAATTTGGTAACCAATTCAGCACTTGCTACATTCGCACAGCTTCCTCCGTCAATGATTAAGTTGCAAACCTTTCTATGAACAAAGCACTTGGAATGGAAGATGTTCTCACGTTGCTCATCTTCCCCTTTGGCCTGAATGTTAAGTAATCTCCTTACCATCAAAGCTTCTCCATCTACCGGCCCCACGTATCCCTCATCGCTTTCTGAATTAGACTCCTTTTCACTAGCAGATTCTGATTTTATATTGTCTCTAGGATCACTCTGTTCATGCTCGGAATCAGTCACAATTATTCCTTTCTTGACCGTCATATTGAACTTGTTTGGATATTCCTTAGCAATATGTCCTCTTCCCTGACATTTAAAACACTTAATAGTACTAGGCTTTGTAATTTTTTCTTTACCTTTATCTCTTTGCTCTCGGGACTCTTTTGGCTTGCTAGATTCAACTTTAGCATCCAGTTTGTTTCTATCCTTGTGCCGCCACGAAGAACTTGATTGAGTCTGAATTCTCCTCCTCTTGAGTGTTCGTTCAATCTTGATGGCCAATTGGACCAACTCCTCGTAATCCACATAGTGTTGTTTGTCAACCTCGTCTTTGATCTCCCAATTCAGTCCTCTATGGAAATGTGCCATGGATTGCTCTGAACTCTCATCAATATTAAGTCTGGTCATGAGCTTATCCATTTCTTGAACGTACTCGGGTACACTCCGTGATCCTTGCACCAACCCCTCAAGTTGTTGGTACAGCTCTCGTTGATACCATGAAGGCACAAACCGCCTTCTCATCATAGCCTTAAGTTGCTGCCAAGATGCAATAGGATCTTCTCCATTCCTCATTCTGTCAGCCACAACTTTTTCCCACCAAATGGTAGCATAATCAGAAAACTCAAGAACGGCTAATTTCAACCTCTTTCGTTCAGAATATCTATGACACTCAAACACTCTCTCCACCTTATTCACCCACTCTAAGTAAGCTTCAGGATCATTTTTCCCTTGAAATTTAGGAATAGACATCTTAATTTTTCCCATGTCATCATCACTACCCTCTATAGCTCTATTTCCTCCTCCTCTATGTCTCCCTCTCTCCGGATTCCTCACAACTTCTTCCTCATTATCCCCATCACTACCTCCCTCACTATCATTCTCCCTCCCATTTTGAGCTCGTACACCATTTTGATTTCTATTCACTTCTCCCTCCATTATCTCAATTCTTTCTGTCAACCCATCAAACCTTCTATTAACCCTCTCAAACTCTCCCCTCATAGCCCGCATCATGAACCTCACGTTGGGGCTTACTTGTTGGTCATCCATTTCACTAGGTCCCGACATATTTAACCTGCACAAAACTTGTTAGAAAAAAAAAATAGAGTAATTCAAGGACCTCTCAGCACTCCCTCACTTGCACTCTTTTGGAAGGGGTGATCACTCAGTTTCTTACCACTCGTGTATCTGACTCTCTATTAATCTCACTAAAGTTCACACAAGATGACAAACAAGGCTTCGTCCTTCGAGTTCTTGATGGGTTCCTCAAATCTAACCAAAAGTACTCTAAATGGGACTAAAACACAACAACTTGGATAAAGGTGAAAGGCTAGGGTAGAGTCAATTTAGGCTGGAACGTGTTGTTCAAGTGTGGCTCAAAAGGAAAAATAGATAAGGCAATACTTCCAAACAAGAATTATTGATTGATAGATGATAAATACAAGGATGAAACAAGTAATGACAAGAACTCAATACTTGTTTATAAACCAGTATCAAATAGTTACATAACTTCAACAGCTGATCTCTAACACTTTTTTTTTTGGATTCTTCTGTTTTTTTTTTTTTAATTTCTTAACAAAAGTTCAAGCTACACAAGAATTGGCATAATCTGGACAGAAAAAGCTAAAAACGGGATGAAACTTTGAGAATTTTCTAGGAACAGATGGTACCGAATCTTCACTCAATTTTTTCCAGATTTCAAGTTCAACAAGTGTAAAAAATGTAGAAAAAAATTCAGACAAAAAAGACACAGGAAACTATTTTTTTCGGATTTTCAAAGTTGACTGCGCAAAACTACGAATTTCAGTAAATCTTGACAAAACTTTGAGAATTTTCTGGGAACAGATGGTAACGAATTTTCACTCAATTTTTCCCAGATTTCAATTTCAACAAGGTTACAAAGTGCAAAAAAAATTTCAGACAAAAAGGACACAGGGAACTATTTTTTCCGGATTTTCAAAGTTGACTGCTCAAATCTGCAAATTTCAGGCAGATTGTGTTTTAAACTAAATTTGAGAAGAAATTTTGTAACCTCTTGAAGTGTGAGAGCAACCTGGCTTTGATACCAAATTTGATGTGATCCGTGGTGCAAGCTTTGTCGTTGTAAGCCTTCGAGTTTTGCAGTAGCAAGCCGAGCTCCACACACAGTTCTTGTATGTTGGGTTGATTGGGTGTTCAGGAAAGGTTATGAGGGTTTACGGGGTTTCTTTTTGTTGGTTTTTAAGATAGCCTCGGCTACACCTGGTTTACGATGATACGAGGGAGTTTTAGACGCCACAAAGGGAAAATCGACATGGGAGCGGTCGGCTGCTCGGGCTCATGGTTGTTCTCAAGCGGTTATGGAAAAGGTGGGGGTTCCAGCAGAGCTCGAAGTGGTGAAGGCTGGCGAACCTGGACGCATGCCCATGGTATTGAAGCGTTCGATGATGAATTCTCAGCCACTTCTTTAGCAAACGGGAATACATTTTCATTGAAGCGAACATGTCAGGTGATATATACACGCCCGGATACTCTATCTAGGCACCTGTATCCAACAAAAGATTCCGGGTATCCCAGAAAAACACATGATAGAGATCGATAGTCCATTTTGTGAGTGTTATAAGGGCGGAGGCACGAGAAAACACACACCCAAAGACCCGTAACTTTTTATTGTTGGGGCTTTATGAAACAGAAGAGTGTATGGACTGACATTTTTGTGAATCAGATGAGGGAATGCGATTAATTAAATGTATTGTAGACTCGAAGCATATGCCCAGAATTTTTGGGGAACATGACCTTGAGCTAACAGTGTAAGCCCGGTTTCAACAACATGACGGTGTCTGCGCTCCACACAGCCATTTTGCTCGTGCGTGTGGGGCAGGATTGTCTGTGTGAGATTCGGCGGTGAAGACCGAGTGAAGTCTATGATATTCACCGCCTATATCGGATTGTATACATTTAATTGGACAGGCAAACAACTTTTCAACAGTTGTACGAAAAGTATTGAATATGGAATATATATCTGTTTTTAAAGACATCGGGTAAAACCACATAAATCTAGAAAAGTCATCAACAAAGAGTACAAAATATTTGTGACCATCAACTGACGGTGATATGAACCTAGTCCAAGGTTCAAATAAAAATGGAATATTGTCCCAAGAATGCTCTCAAAAGTAAAGATAGAGAGGGATCAAAATACCTTAAACCTCACGAGAAACCCTTAGTCCCGAATCCTCAAAGACTTTGAAGAATCCCATGTAGCTTCAAGTACCTTGATGTTGCAATCTTCAATCAACTAGAGTCGGATCTAGTTTCCTTCGATTCAAGAACGAGTCCACGAACCTAAATCTAAGGTTGAAGAAAGTAAGATTGATTCGAGTCCACGAATCAATTTGCTAGTCGAGTCCACGACTAGCCACTAATTGAGTCCACAATTAGCCATAAGGTTTCTTACACAAGTGTAAAGAAAAACTTAAGAATTTTATTGAATTAAAGCCTCCCTAAAACTGATATGGATGTGCCCTATTTATAGGTATAGGGCAGCATTGTAATCCTAAATACAATGGGAAAAAGAGTCCTAAACCTAATCTAGAAAGCAAGTAAATATTAGTCCTATTAGAAAATGATTTAAGGAATCCTTTTCTAAATACAAAAAGAGTCCTAAACCTAATCTAGAAAGCAAGTAAATATAGTCCTATTTAGAAAGGGATTTAAGAATCCTTTCTAAATACAACTAGTGTTTTCACTTTAATTCCAAACAATTTAAAATAATGATGACCAAAAATAATAAGGCTTATTTGGGACTAATTTAATCTCTAAAATCAGCACTTAAATAATTATAAAAAGCCTTGAGTTCTTCTTCATCTTTTGCAAATGGCTTGACTTGGATTTCCACCATCTTTGAACATCACCAATGAAGAGTTGACTTAATTGTTTGGACTTGGCCTTGTGATTGGCCAATTGGTACTCTTAATGGATCTTCATATGTTGGGCGCATCAGACGGAACTGGAGTTGGGCCCCATATATCCGTGAAAACTAACTCTAAGACGGACCGACTTGAACGCTCAACCCGTGAAAGCGGGAAACGCGCCGACTTTCCCATTTGACAAGCGGTACAAAGATTATTTAAAGACCGATACGACCCTTTAACAAGGCAGCTAGACAAAACCAGACGAAGCACCCTAGTGTGCGGGTGGCCCAGGCGATTATGCCATGTTTTCGAAGATGTTGCAGCAAACAAGAAAGCAACCGGAGTAGACGTAGCAATGAGTACATCCCTCCTTCGCTAGGACCCCTAAGTAGTGATATAACCTAGTCCAAGATTCAAATAAGATGGAGTATTGCCCAAGATTGCTCTAAATGCAAGGATAGATATGGATCAAAATACCTTAAACCTCACGAGAACCCTTTGTCTTGAATCCTCAAAGACTTGGAAGAATCCCATTGTAGCTTCAAGTACCTCGATGATGCAATATTCAATCAACTAGAGTCGGATCTAGTTTCCTTCAATTCAAGAACGAGTCCAACGAACCTAAACCTAAGGTTCAAGAAAGGAAGATTGATTCGAGTCCACAAATCAATTTGCTAGTCGAGTCCACGACTAGCCACTAATTGAGTCAACAATTAGCCATAAGGTTTCTTACACAAGTGTAAAGAAAAACTTAAGAATTTTATTGAATTAAAGCCTCCCTAAAACTGATATGGATGTGCCCTATTTATAGGTATAGGGCAGCATTGTAATCCTAAAATACAATGGAATAAGAGTCCTAAACCAAATCTAGAAAGCAAGTAAATATAGTCATATTTAGAAAGGGATTTAAGGAATCTTTTCTAAATACGAACTAGTGTTTTCTTTTTCATGCCAAACAAATTAAAATAATGATGACTAAAAATAATAAGTCTTATTTGTGCCTAATTTAATCTACAAAATCAGCACTTAAACAATTATAAAAAGCCTTGATTCTTCTTCATCTTTTGCAAATGGCTTGACATGATTTCACCATCTTTGATATCACCAATGAAGAGTTGTCTTAATTGTTTGGATTTGGCTTGTGATTGGCCCAATTGGTACTCTTGATGGATCTTTATTATGTTGGGCCGCATCAAGTAGAATTTGGTTGGTGGTACGGTCCTCACAAGAAAATAAAGAGGGTGAAACTCAAAATATGCGTCGTTGTCCGTGTAAACTTGTTTACGGATAACAAAGACGCACGTAATTTAGGTATGTGTAGGATTTTTATTTAGTAACAGTGACCGAGACTTATAAGTAATGGATAAAGAACGACATGATTAATGGACAAACATGAACCGTCTCCGACTTTGAGTGTCTCATTACCAGCGTAAGTTTCAACTTCATTTAGGCGTCAATATGTGGTGTTGCATGAGCACTAGTGCGGTATCGGGGTACAAACGTTGGACAATGGAGCAATGTTGTGACCATCCTGATCACAACATTGGCTTGCGGTGACTGCATGGCTGGGGACCAGGAGCGCGATGGTGGAACATGCTGGCCTAAGAAATCAATGAAGCGGCGGTAACAGGTCACAGCGGTGTGCCCTTGCGCTTCGCACAATTGGCACGAACGCCACCACGACCCCTCAGAGCTCTCCCGCGCTGCGCGATGGTTACGGCCACGGATCTGCCATTGTTATGGTGGGTTTGGGGAACCGACTGGGCATGCTGTGCAACCAAGGCCGCAGGTGGGGAAAGAGACGCCGCAATCGCTTTCATCTGCAAATAAATACTCGTGCGTCGAGAGGAAGTCCGCTTCTTCTGGGATGGTGAGAGGTGCACTTTTCGTGGTGAGTGATGCGACCAACGAACGATACTCCGGATGTAAGCCACGGAAGATGTGGAGGTTCTGCTCATCAGGCCGATGGGTGGCCAGCTTGACTAGCTGCTCAACCAGTACTTGAGCTTTGCCTAGATACACCGCCGGCACGAGTCCCCTTGACGCAAACTCTTGGAACTGCGAAAGAAGCTTAGAGACAGCGCACGAGAGCTGCAACCTAAAGTTGTTTCGACCGCACCCACACCGCTCTAGACGTCGAGTGGTCAATGGCTAGGTATAGGACGTCCTCGGCCAACGACGAAATCAGCATGCTCAGAATAGACTGGTCCTGTTGAACCCAAGTGGCGTGGAGGGATTCGATGTCGGAGCTGCCATTGACGAAAGAGGTGGAGATGAACTCCGGTGGGCATGCGTTCGTGCTATTACAATCCGTAGAGATTTTGTCCACGCAGAAATGGTACAAGTTGCGCTCTCCAGAATAGGTAATTCGTGGCTGTTAACTTGATGGAAACGTAATGGTGAGCCTGCTGAAGCATATTCGAGCCGCGGTGATCGGCCAAAGTTTTCGTTTGACCGGAGACTCAGCTTGAACTTCGGTGGTGGGGGAGGGTGCAGGGTTTTCATTTTGGTTTAGCCATCATGATCTCTTAGGCTGATACCAGATGAATGTTTAGAATTCTGCATTTATTGAACTTGCAGTACATAGCTTATATATATAAGTAGAGCACTGAGTTAGGAACTAACACTAAAGACTCTAACAACTCTAACAATACTAAAGACTCTTACAGAATGCTAAAGCCTCTAACTAGCTAATAAACTTCAAAGAGGCCAGATAGTCAAATGAGATGAAGTTTGCTATGAGGTAAAACAAGTCGAAGTCAAATGAAGTGAAGTTTGACAAGTTTTGCTATGCTATGAAGTTCACAAGTCAAAGTCAAATGAGATGAAGTTTTCCATGAGATGAAGTTTGAAGACGACAATTAATCCGAAGGAATTTGTTGAGGACATCGATGGTGACGAGAGTAGAGATCCACTACACGTTTTGGATGGTCCTACAACGCGGGCTTAGAGCTAGGAGGTTGCAAGATTCTATGAGTGCGCTCATACAAGCCAATTTGAGGTTGGACATTAGGATGGGTATGATGGCCGTGTGATCAATTTAATTGGTGTCCAATTTAATTAAATTGTCTCATATTTTTCACCAATTGTCACCCCAAATGTCTACAATGGGGCTAGGTTGCAATTTGACATTCAATGTCAATTTACAAAGTTGCTGAAAATCTGGCGCAACAATAATTTAAGGCCCGTGCGCGTCAACCCACTCATTTGTGCGTCACAAGCCTTATATGGGCTAAAAGGAGACTCTCTGAAAAATAATACAGTGGTTGAGCCGAGCTTGGTTACGGAGGGTGGTCCGAGCTGCACTCACGAGAAGTTAGATAAAAAGTCCTGGCAGTTTAGGGCTCCTCCTTTTTAGGCTAGACTTGATCATCTTTCACGTTTCCTATTCAACTTTGTATTCCATAGTCTTTTGCTAATTGTTAGCCTAATTTCTTGGCACAACATGTGATAGCTTAAAATAATGTAACTTCTAGGGATATCAGATTACGTTGAAATTATTTTGGCAACAAGATTGCTCTCCTCCTTGAGTTCTTCAAGGTTCTTCTGACTTATCAAAGGTTTCCCTTGTGGCGGCTAAAACTCCCTCGTATCACCATAAACCAGGTGTGGCCGAGGCTATCTTTAAAAAAACCAACAAAAAGAAAACCCTGTAACCCTCACAACCATACCCAAACACCCAATCAACCCAACATACAAGAATTGTGTGTGGAGCTCGCTTGCTACTGCAAAACTCGAAGGCTTACAACGTCAAAGCTTGCACCACGGATCACATCAGAATTAATTCATGAGATGAAGTTTGCAATGAGCAGAGCTTTGAAAGCTAATTATAGTATGAGGTGAAGTTGCAAAGAAGAGAAGAGATTTCAGTTTTTCAGTTTCCAAAATAGTATGGCTGAAGTTTGCAAGCCAACAGTCAAAGGAGTTGAAGTATGAGATGAAGTCTCTAAGCCAATTATAGTATGAGCTCACTACATGACTAAGATCAGATTGAGAATCAAGTCTGACGATGAAGTCTCTAAGCCAATTATAGTATGAGCTCACTACAAGACTAAGATCAGATTGAGAATGAAGTCAGAGATGAAGTCTCAAGTCAGTAGTCGATTGAGAAGAAGTTTGAGCTCAAGATATAAAAGGAAATTGACTAGTCCAAAGAGAAAAGGGATTAAATTGGAGCATATATTTGAAAGATAAAAATCCCAGAAGGCTTGATCTACATTAGAATTATTTAAGGAGCCTATTTGCGTGAACTTGGAGCTCAAAGTAACGACCAAATATCTTAATGTCAGACACGTTAAAAATAAGATAAGATAAGATTTTCTGAAAAGGCTACAAGATTAGCTAACAAGAATTCAAAATTGAGATTGTCTTTTTTCAATGGACAAATTCTCAAATTGGCTATATAAGGATGA
Organism: Ipomoea nil; assembly: GCF_001879475.1. Classification (NCBI taxonomy): domain Eukaryota; kingdom Viridiplantae; phylum Streptophyta; class Magnoliopsida; order Solanales; family Convolvulaceae; genus Ipomoea; species Ipomoea nil. The sequence goes on from NW_017617596.1 coordinate 79,594, forward strand.
AGATTTAAAGAAGACAGGGGTTGAGCACATAAACACAAGTGAATATACGAACTTCCATATCAAGTGATATATACGAAATACAAGTGAGGAAATACACAAGTGCTTAGAGCTTACAAAGAAATATCCAAAGAGTGCTAAATCTTCATCATCAAGAGACTTGATGCTCATTGAAGAATCTATCAAGAAGTCTCAAAGTTGGAAGCAAGATAAAACTTGTTTTTCTACAAACAAGTGATATCCCTACGAGAGTGTATGAAGGAAATTGTCACACGGAGTTGTAAAGTCTTAGAGAAAGGAAAGTAACACGGAGTTGTGAAATCCAAGTTGTAGTTCTACCGGAGCGTAGAAGGGAAGGAAAGTAACACGGAGTTGTGAAATCCTGGAAAGTAGCACGGAGTTGTGAAATCCGAATTGTAGTTCTACCGAGCGTAGAAAGGGGAGGAAAGTAGTGCAGAGTCGTGAAATCCTGTTGCAGTGTTGCACGAAGGAGTTAGGCGTGATTAGTGTGGGCTTGGTGATCAAAGCACTAGGTCACGGAATTCATTGTATCTTGGAACCAAGAAGTGGTGGATATAGTGAATTTCTCTTGGAGGATAAGAGCAAGTGGAGTAGAGGATTACATCACCTCCGAACCACTATATATTCTTGTGTCATTTACTGCTTCATTTATTTACTCTTGCTTGCTTGCTTCTCACGTGGATATACTTGACACAATCACAACACTTAATTTTAGTTTCCGCTGTGTGAAAGACTCTACCAATTGGCTAAGAGTTTTGTTTCTCTAATTACCTTACCTAAATTTGTTATCGGCAAAACCAGTTGAAAAGTCTATTCACCCCCCCCCCCCCTTTCTCTAGACTTTTCCTCACCTTATTTGGGACCAACAATTGGTATCAGAGCACGTTGCCTATTTGGGTGACCTTGTTTCTGACTACTAGGCAGATCCATTTTACAGGTGTGTAATTGAATTATTTGACCGTGATCACTCAAAATCCTATGAGGCTTACCGTCTGCATGGACATGAAGGTTACTACCATGCGTGATCACCGAGATCTACGAATGCTACCAACGGATAAATTATTAAGCGATCTCAAGGTATACGATTTCGAAATGAAGAGTAGAAATGAAGAGGATCATGAAGTTCGAAATCCTACTCTATTGGCCGAACAATCGTAAATTTCAAGAAACCAAAATGCCGCATGGAAGCGTAATGAAGAAAAAGATGAAAAAATGAAGGATTTATGCTATAAATGCCGCAAACCCGGACATTTCAAAATAAATTCTCCGTATCTGATGAGACCAAGACAACAAGCAAATGATCCCATGAAAGTCTCTAGTGGCCCGACAACAAGATCCAAGTCAAAAAAGATTCAAGAGGCTTTTAACACTTTGTGCAAGCAAATTGGAGTACAA
>NW_017617599.1:0-12545 GCF_001879475.1 Ipomoea nil
CGCCTGCCATATTCATGGACCTCATGAATCGAGTATTCCGACCTCACCTGGATGACTTCGTCATCGTGTTCATTGACGACATCCTAGTCTACTCCCGAAATAAAGAAGAACATGAGAAGCACCTACGCATATCTCTGCAAACCCTCAGGGAGAACCAACTCTACGCTAAATTCTCCAAGTGCGAATTCTGGCAAGACAGCGTAGCCTTCCTGGGCCACGTGATAACCAAGGAAGGGATTAGGGTGAACCCCGCTAAGGTTCGCGCTGTTAAAGAATGGACCACGCCGAACTCACTCTCGGAAGTCCGAAGCTTCTTAGGTCTAGCGGGCTACTACAGGAGATTCGTACCCGACTTCACCAAGATAGCCCAACCCTCATTAAGCTCATGAAAAAGGAAACCCCCTTCCGTTGGGACAACGGCTGCAACTCGGCCTTCCAAGCATTAAAGGATAAACTAACCACTGCACCCGTGCTAGCCATACCCTCCGGATCGGAAGGGTTTGAAGTCTACAGCGACGCATCCAAGAAGGGGTTAGGATGCGTACTAATGCAAAATGCAAGGTAATAGCTTACGCATCCAGGCAACTCAAAACCCGAAGAAAATTACCCCACCCATGACCTCGAGCTAGCCGCTATCGTATTCGCACTGAAAATTTGGAGGCACTACCTGTATGGAGTACAATGCAAGATCTACACCGACCATAAGAGCCTGAAGTACATTTTCACTCAAAAGGACCTAAACATGAGACAACGAAGATGGCTGGAACTGATAAAGGACTACGACCTAGACATTCAATACCACGAGGGAAAAGCCAACGTGGTGGCGGATGCCCTAAGCCGGAAGACAAATCATTCCCTTAACACCACGTGGGTCCTACCGGACCATCTGTACAGGACTTCAAAGGCTACACTTGGAAATAATAGAGCAGGGACAAACTCGCCCCAATGCCTATCTACTCAACACACAGGCCGAGCCCACCCTTTTCGAGGAAATCAAATCCGGACAACAACAAGACCCGGAACTAGATAAAATCCACCGCCCGACCTGACTCGAGGGAAAGAGGGCCCCTTCGAAGCACACCCAGACGGCAGCCTCCGCCTACAAAGGGAGGTGGTGTGTACCCTCAATGCACCCCCACTTGAAACAACAGATCTTGGAGGAAGGACACAACTCCCCTTACTCCGTCCACCCAGGCGGTGACAAATTATACCAAGACATAAGGAAATCATTTTGGTGGCCGAATATGAAAAAGGAAGTCGCCAGACTTTGTGGCCAAGTGCCTGAATTGCCAAAGGGTAAAAGCCGAACTATGCAAACCCAAGGGACTCGTACAACCCCTTGAAATACCACAAGGAAAATGGGATTCCATATCCATGGACTTCGTCGGAGGGCTACCCCCAACGAAAACCGGTAAGGATAAAATCTGGGTCATAGTGGATCGACTCACCAAGACAGCGCGGTTCATTGCCATGAAAGAAACATGGACGATGACGCAGCTAGCCCAAGCCTTACGTAAACCGGGTAGTGAAATACCACGGAGTTCCCCGGAACATTGTGTCCGACCGAGATTCCAGATTCCTCTCGCAATTCTGGAAATCACTACAAGCGGCATTGGGGACGCAACTAAAGCTAAGCACAGCCTTTCACCCCACCACAGACGGCCAAACCGAAAGAACCATCCAAACCCTCGAAGACATGCTAAGAGCCTGCGCGCTCGACTTTCGTGGGACGTGGAAGAACACCTAGACCTCATCGAGTTCTCGTACAACAACAACTACCACGCGAGCATTCGCATGGCACCATATGAAGCACTGTATGGTCAGAGATGTAGAACCCCATTATGCTGGGAAGATATGGTCAACCCGGTAACACTGGGCCCCCAATACCTACAAGACACCATAGCTAAGGTCAAACACATCCAGGAAAGGATGAAGGCCGCCCAAGACCGCCAGAAGTCGTACGCCGACCTAAAAAGGAAGCAAGCCGAATTCAGCCTCGGGGACAAGATCTGGCTAAGGATCTCGCCCACACGAGGGTAATGAGGTTCGGGAGAAAGGGAAAACTCAGCCCCCGGTTCATCGGCCCGTACGAAATCGTGGAGAGAATCCGGAGACTTGGCCTACCGTCTCGCCTTACCCGTCGAGCTAGAACGAGTACACAACGTGTTCCACGTATCTCAGCTAAAGAAATACATACACGATCCAAGCCACGTACTCCAACACAAGACCGTGGACCTCGACGAGTCACTAGTATACGAAGAGAAACCCGTAAGAATCCTGGACACCAAAACAAGAAATACCCGGAACCGAGTCGTGGAAATGGTGAAGGTTCTCTGGACCAACCACGGGACCGAGGAAGCCACATGGGAACTTAAGGACACAATGAAGGAGCGGTACCTCGAGCTGTTCATTCCAGGTAACTAAGGGAAAACTTTCCTTTCTTTTTAGTCACCCGGGGCCAAGCTTCGGGGACGAAGCTTCCTGTTAAGGGGGGGAGAGTGTAACACCCCATGTTACGGATCCTAAAACCAACTGATTAATTAATTAATTAATTAATAACCTAGGAGAAAGAATAAATTATAATGGTTAATTAGGAAAAAAAGGCCACCATAGCCCATGGGCCCAATTATATAAACCCAACCCCTAAACCCAATAGGAATAAACTCTAAATGAACCCTTGGATCTATAAATAGGGAACTTAGGGAGCCACCTAGAACCCCCTCCCACACGCCTAGACGCCCCATCATCCCAGGAGAGCTCCAAGAATTCCCTTAGGAGAAATCAAGAAAGCAAGAAAGCGTAAAGAAAGATCCTTCATAGCCAAGGAATTAATTAAGGCTAAGAGGTAACCCATGTCTCAACAAAACCTATTTTCATAGCTATGATTTCCCCTTAGGGTTTCCCCCATATTATTGTGAATGGCGAAATTATGGTAATTATTATTGATGTTGATTTGATGATTCCATGGGGAATCTTGATAATCTTTGATATTGGGAGTTTCTTGATAATTATGATGTTCTTTGATGATTAATTGGGATTTTGATGATTATGTGTTGTTCTTGATGATTATGATGTTCTTGTGATTAATTGGCATCCTCGATGTTTATGTGTTATTCTTACCGAATCTTGCAATTAGAAGATGGAATCGCCATTCTTGTTGATATAAAAATAATTAGAACCTTAGGTTGTATCGTATGTTATTATTCTTGGGTTATCGGGTGGGGAAATCGCATGTTTGGGTGTTGATTATGATTAGAAAAGCATGATAGGTTATGTGCCGTTCGTTTATCGTATTTGATCCGTTAATTGTCTATGTGTGTCGTTAATTACGTTGAAAAGTGCCTAAGCCATGGTTTCGGGTTCCACAAACGGTTCCGGGACGAAAATTTGATGAAAGAGTCAGTGGGGGGTAGGGGACCCGCCACCTACCCACGGCCGAGAACACTGTTCCGGCAGCGGGCAGCAGGCGGGCGGGCAGCTGCCCGCCGGCGACCCGCTGCCCGGAACAGTATTGTCCGCGGGCAGCCGGCGGGTGGACCCCCCCACCCACCGGCTACCCGCTGGAATTTTCCCCCCCTCGGGACCCCCCGACTTCCCCGTTGATGTTTCCCCCGATCCCCGTGGTGTCCCAACGGACCCCGTTTGTCGTGCCTATGTCTAGTTTGATATTTCGGGTACCGTTCGTAGGTTTATGAGTCTATTATATTGCATGCTAGTTGAATTGGTATCCCGTTGACCTAGGTGGAAGAAGTATGAACCCCTTAGGACTATTCTTAGTAAGTGATGGATCACGCATAGGTTTTGTTATACGTTTTATCCCCCTTCCCAAGGTGTAATGTGGGTTGCATGTGCTTGCTATGTGTTATGTGTGCGTGTTACCACAATTCGGTTGCGATCGGATTGGTTATCCTGAGCCTGCGGTTCAGAAGCCGGCTTATGGTCAGATGGGAATTCCTGGCTGTAGTCGGATGGCGGTATCCTGGGCTGGCGGTCCAGAAGCTGGTTGTAGTCAGATGGGAATTCCTGGCCTGCAATCAGATGACATCTTTCCTGAGCTGGCGGTTCAGAGGCTGGCTGGTAGTCAGATGGGAATTCCTGGCTACAGTCAGATAACACACTCTCTTGGGCTGCGGTCCACTGTTTGGTTGCGATCAAACATTATGATGAGCTGCGGTTCATCGGTCGGTTGCGATCGACCCCTCCGTGTTGCGATACGGGGCAGGGTGCTGCGGGGCCCGTGTCAGAGCTATATGCGCTGACCCTCATGTATGGGCATGCGATTGGTCCTGTGGTGCCAACAAAGTGTGTTATGTGTTGTGATATGGATGAGTGGTGATTATGAGTGTCTTGGGAATGTGACTATGGGATTTATATTGGGGAATTGTTTATGATGGGTCATGATTACTGCTTATACCTTGCCTTATTTGCCTTATCTGTTATGAACTGCTTATGACTGTTATAACTGTTGCTTGTGTCTGGCCTTATCTGTCGAGTCATTCCCGGTTTTAAAGCTAGAGTTCGTAGGATATATCTTCATGCTCAAAATGGTTTTCGTATATCTATATATATCTCTATATGTATTGTATTTCAACGCGTTGGAGTGGGTTACCAGCATCTCTCGCTGAACAGATATATTTGGCTTTCAGGCACAGAGGATTAGAGCACTGGAGCGCCTAGAACTGGAACGTAGAAGTAGTATAGTTTCCCTTTCGGCCTGCGTGCCATATTATGCATTTATATTTCAGAGGATAGTAGTTAGACAGCCTGTGCACCTGGGGTTCTCTAGCCCAGGTGTGGCATAGCACCCCGTACACTTATGTTACGTTTTGGGATTTAATGAGATGTTACCCTTTATTATTAAGTTTTAAATGTCTTGAAAATCAGGGGGTGTTACATTCGGCCTCTACTTTGAGTAGACACTACTGGCTGTTGTTGACTTCCAAGAATAAATTCTTGTTGTTGCAAAGCCAAGTGACTGAGAATTTCTTCCCCCTTTTGGCGTTATCAACCAAAAATGCAAGGGTCTTAAAATCTCGGTCTTGGTTTGCCTTCACAGTTTCAACATTGTTGTGTGTTTCAATGGAAACGGTTTGCACGTTGTCAAGCTTGTTTGTTGTAACTGCGAGTTCAGCTTCAAGTTTGTTGATTCGGCTTTCTTGGTCTTGAATCGCTTTGACTTGTCGCAAGGTGGCGTTCGTTGTTGATCTTTTCAGCTGCTTCTCGTTCCTTCTTCATGAGCTGAATCACTTCAAGTAAGCCTTTTGTCAATTTTCCTTTCAAAATTCTTTCTGCTTTGTCAATCTGGGTCTTCAAAATATTTTGATGCTCCATTAATTCCTTTAGATTGACTCGTGTATCCGTGTGTTGTTGATCTAGCTTTTGGTTTTGTTCAACCAATTTTTCTCCAATTGTTTGACAAACAACATCACTGGATTCGGCCACTTTGGCAAATAAGGATGAAAATATGCCATCATCTTGATCATTCATCTGCCACAAAGTTTGAGGGGATCCGAATGGGCTTCTATTCGGATCTGTGAGAACAACTGTATCAATAAGTTGCATCCCTTCTTCTTCAGGTGATTCCGGCTTCTTGATTGAGATCACCAACTTGTTCTTCTAAGACTTCTATTCTTGTGTAGTTGTCTGCAAATAAATCTTCATTTTCTAGAACAGGGTCTATGGTAGGCATGGTAGACTCGGTATGGTGTACCGACAATACACTGGATAAATCCTCTGTAATTGATTGTCTATTCTCAGTAGCAACTTCTACTGCAACTTCCACTGGTATATCTCTTCTTCTTTCTTCTGACACTTGTTCTCTTATTTCTTCTCGTACTGACACTTCTCCTCTTAATCTTTTCTTCTTTTTATCCCTTTTGTAGCCATAATGTATAATTTTTTTAATTCCTTTTATTTTATTTTTATTCATATATATTTTTATGTATCTTTTTGGCTACGAAACTTGTTCTTTTTATATACCGTAGGGACTTTCATTTTGTAGGAGAGAGAGACAGAGAGAAAATAGAGATAGACAAAACCAGTAGCAAAAACATCCAAAAATTTTTATTTATCTCCTTCTTAGGGAGAAAGAGAGATAACATTTTTTGGATCAGGTCACAACACATATTCAGGCTTCATCAGTAGAGAGACCAGCGCCGTGATTAGTCTCCAAGATCAGCATGCGGTGGAGACGGAGAGCTTGATTTCAGAGTATAGACTAATCCGGGTTCTATGAGAGTTGAGCAGATCGCTTGAAGCTGCGGGTTAGAGGACGAGAGGACAGTGGTGATGGCGTCGAGCGTCGTAGCTGCACTGCTGAGACTTTCGGACCTTTTTGAACTTGATCCTTGGTCGGTGGTTGTCCTTCCTCTTCTTCAGAGAATAGGATGAGAGGATCGCTAGGTGTGTCTCCAACTTCATGTCCTCCATTGCAGCGTGTCGAGCCCTCAGCCATCGCTTGTCTTGCTTGCTCGGGCCACTCTCCTGGAAGATCTTCTCTTTTCTTGATTCTTTGGGAGTCATCGAAGCCTGCAAAAAAAAGATACAAACAAAAGAAATCTCCACACATATTTGTTTGCTTTAGGTCCTAATTTATAGACCTAGGAAGGTGCTAGAACCGTGTGTCCTAATGATGAAGAGGTTGAAAGGTTTTCTCTGGATATAGCCGACGTTTGGTTTCAAGAGGTTGATGAGTGCTTTCGTGACTCTTCATTGGTCGAGAAAGCGGTGGATGTGATGGGTAGTGGTTTCTAGGAGATTTAATGAGGGATTAGGGTGACGATTTGAGTGAGAACGAATCGGTTGGGAAGGGTGCTGATATAGGAGAGGATTATGGGGGGAGGTTTAGGTTGAGTGGAGGTTTAGAAAGGGTAGGAGTTTATGGGTGGAGGTTTGATGTCCAATTAAACTCTAATTTTCCTCCTTTATCTTCTGATTTCCTTCTCAAATTCGTGTACCACAAACATAATAACACTCAAACATCTTGTTAGTAGCAAAAATTATTCCACAAATAATTAATCACACATACCAATTATATTAAACTTATACACGGTAATTTCCAATTAAAAATTAAACACATTTTGGAAACTAACAAAATTAACACACATATTCCTAAATTATAATTAGAAACAGCTTTATATAAAAAACACATTAATCAGATTCCAAAAATTTTAGAAACTAACAAAAATATTAATTTCTAGATTTCTAAGACATTTTATAGCAATTTATATCACATATACTGCATATATACGAAATACATATACAATTAACATTTTAAATCACATTTTGCACATAACTCGTATATATTATCAAATAAACACGGTAAATCACTTTTTAGAGCAAATTGTTCATGCAAACAAGTTAGTTAATTTACAGAAACATGAACTCATACTCAAAAACTGATTAACACATTAAAACATGCAATTTTAAACAAATTATCAAATAAATCACGAATTGCACATTTTATCAAATTAATTTGCATGGCATATGATTTCACGTTAAATAACACATGCAAATACACAAATAAATTCCTAACACATATTGCAATTTTATCACATAGAAATTTCGAATAAAAACATACATATAAACACATCAAACAATTTATTCATATAAAACAATTTATTTTGTGCACAAGTATCAATTTAAATAGAGAGATTAAGTCCAGTGATACTTAGCTCATTTCGATCATTCCCAACTCGTGCCTTAAGGTAGAAAATCTCGTTTCGCATAAAGGCTTCGTGAGAATATCAGCAACTTGGTTTTCCGTAGGGATATATTCGATCTTCAGATTTTTCTTTTCAACGTGATCCCTTATAAAATGATGTCGAATGTCGATATGTTTGGTTCTTGAGTGAAGCACCGGATTGTGAGTGATAGCGATTGCACTAGTATAATCACAATAAATACTAACGTCATCACAATTAACTCCGTAATCCTTCAATTGTTGCTTCATCCACAAAATTTGCGCACAACAACTTCCTGCAGCAATATATTCGGCCTCGGCGGTACTAGTTGCGATGGAATTTTGCTTTTTGCTGAACCAAGAAACAAGCCTTCCCCCCAAGAACTGGCATGTCCCGGAAGTGCTTTTTCTGTCTATTTTGCAACCTGCAAAATCCGCATCTGAAAAACCCGTTAGAGTAAAATCTGTACATTTTGGATACCACAATCCAACATTGATTGTGCCTTTCAAATATCGTATGATCTTCTTTGTTGCGGTGAGGTGGCTTTCTTTTGGATTTGCTTGGAATCTTGCACACACTCCCACAGCATAAGAAATGTCCGGCCTGCTTGCAGTAAGATATTGAAGTGAACCAATCATTCCTCTATATTTTGTTTGATCGACATCTTTTCCATCTTCATCTTTGTCTAGCCTTATTGATGTGCTCATTGGAATTTTGATCGATGATTTTCCATCAAGGCCAAACTTATTTATCAAGTCGCGGGTGTACTTTGCTTGATTGATGAATACTCCTTCTTTCAGTTGTTTGACTTGTAAGCCCAAGAAGTAATTCAATTCACCCATCATGCTCATTTCGAATTTATTCTGCATAAGCTTCGAAAATTTCTCACACAAAGAATTGTTAGTGCTTCCAAAAATAATATCATCAACATATATTTGCACTAATAAAATATGATCATCATCTTGAATTCTAAATACAGTTTTGTCAACAAGGCCTTTGGTGAATCCACAGCTTATCAAGAACATTGACAAAGTATCATACCAAGCTCTAGGTGCTTGTTTCAACCCATACAATGCCTTTTTAAGTTTGTAGACTTTATCACCTTCGCCTTTTACCTCAAAACCTGGGGGTTGTTCGACATAAACTTCTTCTTCGAGTAGACCATTCAAGAATGCGCTTTTCACGTCCATTTGGTTCGCCGTCTTGGAACAAGTTCCTAAACATCATTTCTTTTGAATTGATCGAGCTCCTCTTGCATAGCATTTATCCAATCCGGATCATTGAGAGCTTCGTCAATTTCTTTTGGTTCAATCTGAGATAGATAACACGTGAACAATGCTTCCATGGTAGATGATCTTGTTTTCACGCCTTCATGAATATTCCCAATAATTAATTCTAGAGGGTGATTTTTGAGCCATCTTAAATCTGGTTGAAATGGGTGCATGGTACTGGGTGGATCCATTTGTTGTGTACTGGGAGAGTTGGTTTGAATTTCCACATTTAATTCATTTTGTAATTGACCACCAACTTCACCAGTAACTTGATCACACATTGGAACCCGTACTGCATCCTCATTCCCACGTGAGGCATCATTCCCAAAATTATTATTAAAAAATTTCCAACTTCTTCTAGATGAGGGATGGGATTTTCTAGAGAATTAATTTCCAACTCATCCATTCCCTGCAAAACATCATCTTCACACGTATCATTAGTATCACAAAAATCAATATGACACTTGTTACCATTTTGTGCAATTTCTTCGTCCAGTGCATCATTCTTGATCTGTGATTTTTCATCAAATACCACGTGTATGGATTCTTCAACCACCATTGATCTTTTATTCAAAACTCTGAATGCCTTGCTGGTAGCTGAATATCCTAGAAAAATTCCTTCATCTGCACGCTCATCAAAAGCTTTTAGATGCAATTTATCATTAATATGAATAAAACATTTGCATTCAAAAATATGAAATAACCAATATTTGGTTTTTCTCCCTTTATAAAGCTCATATGGCGTCTTCTTGTACTGCTTATGGATCATGCTTCGATTTTGTGTGTAGCAAGCAGTGTTGATAGCTTCCGCCCAATATCGTTTCGGGAGACCGGCAGCACTAATCATCACTCGTGCGGCTTCTTTGAGCGTCCGGTTTCTTCTTTCGGCAACACCGTTTTGTTGCGGTGTTCTTGCGGCAGATAATTGATGAGAAATTCCATGTGAATTGCAAAAAGCTTGTATAACTCCATTCACGAACTCGGTTCCGCGATCCGTTCGTATTTTTGCAATTCTTTCTCATTTTGTAGTTGCTTCAACAGCTTCGGTAGAACTTGCTCAACTTCATTTTTCTTCTTGATGAACACGGTCCAAGTGTACCTGGAAAAATCATCAACAACAACGAGAGTATATTTCTTACCACTTACACTTATTGGATCAACCGGTCCAAATAAAGTCCATAGTAAGCTTAGCGGTCTTGACGTTGACTCGTGTGTCTTTGATTTGAACGATGATTTGATTTGCTTTCCGCGTTGGCATGCATCACACACTTGGTCGTTCTTGAAGATATATCTGGCAAGCCTTCTACTAGATTCTTCTTTGCAAGCTGATTGATGGTCTTGAAGTTTAAGTGGTTGAGCTTTCTGTGCCATTCCCAATTAGCTTCATTCGAATTTCTGGCCATTAAGCACACTGAATCTTTGCTTGTGCTCCAATCAACAATATACATATTCTTTCGCCGTTTTCCAGATAAAATAATTTCATTTGTGATCTCATTTTTGATTAGGCAATTATCTTTAGAAAATTCTACAAGATAGCCTTTATCACAAAATTGACTAGTGCTCAACAAATTAAATTTTAATCTTCAACGAAAGAAACATCTTCAATCTTCAAACCATTTTTCTTGATCGTGCCAACTCTTTTGTAATTCCATAATTTTGATTTCCTCCGAATATAACTTTTGGTCCATCGATTTCTTTGAAGTTCACTAGATATGATTTATTTCTAGTCATGTGGCGTGAGCAACCACTATCGATGTACCAAACATCCTGCAAAAAAGATTAATTAACTTTAGGTACCCATATTTGCTTGGGTCCTTTACTGTTAGTGATTTTTGGTAACCAAACCCACCTTGATCTTATTGAATTAAGATGAGGCGATTTGTAACCATTAGAGACACGATAATCATAACTCACATTAGAAAACATTTTTGGCGCCGGGTTTTGAAAATTATTTTTATATTTTGGCACCTGGGAAGAGAATGGTTGCTTTGGTCTATAAAAAGCATTACATCTATTGCACAACCAATCTTTTTGAGTGGGGTAAATCTCCCAACTTTATTTCTAGAAAAGCTTCCCTCTTTTTTATGAAATCTTTTTGCACTTGACTCTTTGGCATATCTTTGCTTGTAGAATTTTTGTTGCTTTGCCGTAGTATAAACTTGTTTCGGCCTTTAAACATTCAACTTTGCGTTTGATTGATAGCCAAGTCCTTGTCTCATTGTGCTATTCTGACTTTTAACAAATTTTACCACTTGAACTTTATTATTTAAAGTAGTAGTAGAATTAGTCAGATTTTGAGGGGTTTGAGAACATGTGGAGTCATAACCGATTCCGGTTCTATCTCCTGATGGCTTTTGCATGCTAACCATTTTATCTATAATTTTAGACGAATTAGTGAACGTAGCAATAGTAGCTCTAAGATTATGTTCTCTAACCTCTCTTGCTTTACACTCTTCTTGAAGATGAATATTTTCATTCTTCAATTTACTCACTTCAAGTAAAGCATCTTGCAATTTTTTATTCATTTCTTCTTTTTCAAGAATTAGAATATTATTGCGCTCCTTGAGTTGAGGATGAGTGAGCATAATCTCTTGACATTCTCGCATTAGATTGTCAATAGATTCACGAGAAAAAGAAGAATTAACAGAATTGAAAGAATTAGATGTTACCTCTTCTTCCTCTGCGTCAAGAGCCATAAGACAATCTTCACTTGTACTCAACTCAATTGACTTGCATATTAGCGCCGTATCATCATCCGAACATGAACTTTCATCGCTTGATGATGAATCCTCCGAATCATCATTTTCGTTTGGTTCGTTGCTAACGAGAGCTTTTCTTTTGTCGCGCTTGAACCTTTTGCGTTCGGATTTGTTCGGCGTAGATTCAACATTTTTGCCTTGATACTTGCTAACGATCGGATACGGACAATTTATTTTAAAATGTCCGAGTTTGCGGCAATTGTAGCACAAATCCTTATTTTCTTCGACTTTTTCTTCTTGTGTTATGCGAGAGATGAATTTTCCACGAGCAGAATTTTTGTTGTCTCCTTTTCGCATAAACCTTTTAAATCTTTTCACAAAAAGAGCAAATTGTTCGTCAGTCATAAAATCAACATTATTTTCTACTGACCTGGAGGTTGACGGTTGTTCGGCCATTAGAGCAGAATTTCGAGCTTCATGAACATCATCATCTTTGGCCTTCATTTCGAACTCATATGCTTTTAGATCACTAAATAATTTGTCTGTAGACAACATTCTTAGATCTCGGTGATCGCGCATAGCCGTAACCTTCATATCCCATGCAGATGGTAAGCCTCGTAGGATTTGAGATTAATTTCTTTTTGGCTAATATTTTTGCCAAGATCACTAATCTCTCCAAGAACTTTGATCATTCGAGCTTCCATATCTGCAACACTTTCATTTGAGAGCATTTTGAAATCTTCAAACTTCTTCATGGCGATTGTGAGCTTATTGTCTTTTTCTTGTTCATCTCCTTCGCCAATCTTGATGAGAGTTTCCCATATTTCTTTGGCAGTGGCACACTTTCGGATCTTCGGAAATATTGTATCATCAACAGCTTTGAATAGAATATC
>NW_017617601.1:0-61593 GCF_001879475.1 Ipomoea nil
AGGCATTAGTAGGAAAACTTCCTACGTACCCACAATTTGTAAGAATTTCATGCGGGTAACCCTATTTTAAAGGTACTTACTTGTCCAAAGTATTGTCTCACCCCACACACTTTGAGGTAGACCCAAACTTATCAACGTCTTGATATTTATGTTCGGCAACAACGTTCGATTGAGGTGAATACCGTGTCGTACGCTCGAGTACGATACCGATGCTTGCGCAGAAATCACCAATAGGTGTTTCATGTTCACCACATCGATCGCTCATAACCGTATTAATCCACGATTAATTTGGTTTTCTCCTTTATTCTTATAAAGAATAAACGTGTGCTACCCGTTAACACACCTCGTAGGTGCGAACAAATCAGCACTTACGAATCCATTCGGTATTGACCGAAGCCAAAACCACAAATCAATGCTTCTGACATTGAAGCATTATTCGGTGCTTAGCAAAGCACTACTCAGTTATTATCAACATTTATCACCGTTTGGTTACCGAGGCACCAAAGCAGTTTTATGAATTTAAATGAACCAATCGGTTGCTTTATAATTCAACAACACAAAGAGTTGTTAATTATCTTAAGCACACTCCAGATTATCCAACTTCATGATTAAGCAAAGTAAAGCTTGATCACAAATCTTCCTAGCTAAGTGCTAATCTCATAGCACTTTACAGTGCTAATTTAATTACCACTCCACAATGCTATTTTAAAGTTTGGATGTCCAGTGCTGTTAAGCACTACAATTAGCACTTCAACAATGCTAAATTCAATTAGCATTTTCCGTTGAGCTCAAGCATAATTCTGACGTCCCCAACAATTTGTCTCAAATTATATTTCATACTAGTATAATTTGGTTCTTGATCAAGTTAATTCTAACACAATTAACGGTATCAAATCAACTAAATTTTCCGACTAGTTGAATCAAGCTTATATAATCGTACTACGAATATTATTTAAAGTATTCAACACTTGAGCTATGACGCTCACGATTATATAGTTATCCCAATTTTGATAAATTGATTCTACTTTGAAATCTATATCGTTCAACATGAACTAGAACCGAAGTCCTTACGAGATTTCAAACATGTAACGCGCTTGTTATTACAATTCGTTCCGGCCGTTAAGACATTTTAACATTATTCCAAATAATTCTACTTGATGAACTAGGCATCCATATTGAGTCATTTCATATATACAATTAACATTATTCATCAAATATTTCGTATGTACTATGATTCAATAACTCAATGGAACAATTCATTTTTTATTCTATAATAAAAATGTATCACAAGGATACTACAACATTTATTTAACAAATAAATAAATAGGAAAATTCATTGGAAACAAACTCCTTATTCCTATCTCGTAGTAGTCCTTCAAACCCGTGTGCCCTGTCCCATTGTTCAACAATCCACTCACGAAGGGTGGTCGCATAGCGCACATCGGGGGTACCTGTTAAAGAAACCTTGGTTGTGACCTCACTCGTCCAACCATCCACATTCTTTAACCCAAGTGAAGTTGTCCGCAACCTTTTCACCAGGATGACGTACGGTTCACTTCATAGTGGCTGCTCACTTCTTCTTCATAATCATTTTCAGGCCTAAACTCTCGTTTGCCTTCCTTTGATTATCGTTGAAGACGTTGGTCACACTATAGTAGTCCTCAGACCATGTAGTGATCACACCATCATTGGATCCTTCGTGGCTTTTAGCTGATCCATTAGGCATCACAATAGGTACCAACTGTGTGCCGTTAGCCACTAGTCTACCGGTTTGTGAACAAAGGTTCTCCGGAGCCACTATCGTGTGATTTTGCAAATCCCATGAAAATATCATTTCCAACGTTGCTGCCGTCAACCGGCATCTCGGAATGTGCAACATCGTTGCAGTTCTGACCATTTGAATGTGCACCACGAGCAACATCCACGGTTCCAATACTCTTGGAATCCATCGACTTGTTCATTATCAAAAAATAAGGTTTTAAGATTGTTGGAAATAATGAACCAAAGTCGATTTAATATCACAAAATAATATTTATATTTACACACAAAATTATATAAAATATTATTTGATATATATCTAATATATATATATATATATATATATATATATATATATATATATATATATATATATATATATATACACACAAATATATATAAATCAGACCCCCACGGTTATATACATCTATATCTACGAAAAAGATATATGTATATCAACCAAAATGGAATTATAATCATCAGATTATAATTCCAACCAAAAGAAAACAAAGTGTAGTACAAGGATTTTAGCTTAGAAGCATAATCCCAAAACCCAGAGAAGAAAGAAGAGTGGCGCGGCTTCTGTTTGGTGTAGGGTTTTAGCACGAGTCAGGCGAAGTGCCCATTTTCCTTAAAACCTTATTTGCGACCTCCCAAAAGTTCTAGGAGCGTTGTGGCCTAGGCTTCCCAAGATAAAACATGCTACGATTCGACGTTTGAGCACCCAAACGAACGAACCCGGCGAACTAGAGCAAAGCCTTGAACACGCAAAGAAAGGAGTAGGAGCAGAGTTTTGAGAAGAAAACAATTCATGTGTTGTGTGTTCTTGTTGTGCTTATAAGTCTGCTAACAATAGCATTAAATCTTATTTAAAACTCAGATCAAACAGTCAAGTGAATAGTATAGACACGTACCATTTCAAAAGACCAGAACACTTATGCGGATTTGATTTGCACCCCCTTACACATGAGAGAGAACCTCTATGCTATACAATTCAATAAGCTTTAAAAGTGCTCTTGTATAAATAGTGGGGTAAATCCTCTTCCCAAACCAATGTGGGATAAAAGCTTCACTTTTTCCCTTCATTTTTTCAACTCAAATGGGTCTACTTTGAGAATCAATATCTCATTCACCAATTATCCGTTTTGAGCGTACAATATATCAATCTCTTCGTCTCACTATGAAGAACCCGAATCCACTTTGACCCGACCCAAATCAGAAGTGGACCCCACTGATAATTGTACCACAAAATAGCTACTTAAAATGCCATTTTAATGCTATTTTTTCAACACTGTCAACTAGTTAACTTTTAGCCTTAATGGTTGTTGTATTGTTCATTAGAATACTTTTAACTACTGAACATAGCTTGTTGGTGTTGGTCATTGATTATGATTGTATGTAAAACAAATGAATTCTGCATTGTTCACAAGCCATAATGTAAAACAACATATATTAGATCTCTTAATGCATATTGATAGTATGTCTCACATTTTACTTATAATTTATGAATCTATTACTTTTGCTTAACATATGGAGTAATGTATCCCAATCTCATTAACAGTCACTTTTATTTATAATTTATGAATCTATGACTAGTGAGCCCTCTGACCGAGTCGAAGATTGAGTTTCAAAGTGGTTTGATGTATCTGTGCTGTTAAACTCTATGTTGTCGTATTTGATTTGTAATTGGTTGATTTGTAATGTAGGTACCCGATGAAGGAAGCAAGCACCAATCTTTCACACTGGAAAGCAAAATTCATCCTCTAGTCATCATGTTAATGGATAACCTTCTACATGATATGCAATCAGATTACTATAATATTTTTTATTAGAGGCAACTGTAAGTAGTTTCATGATTTATTTAATTGGTAGCTGGATTTCTAATGGTGTGTCTAAACTGAGTATACTAAAATTTTGTATGGAGATGCACCAAATTTTGTATTGGCATAATGAAAGTTGTCTCATGTCCAAATGAAGAAAAAGTAGATTTAATCTTTGTGACTCTATTTCTTTTTTTGGCTCTCTCTTTTCCTTCTTTTACTTAAAATGCCTCAGCTCCTGTTAGCTCTATGAACTTGCTAGACTGCCAAACCAATTATAACCACCTAGGTTTGTTTTACTAGTTGTGTTGTCGTTCATGTTATGTGTTCCATGAGTATTTTCTTTTATATATTCTGTATTATTCCTACTTGTGCATACACTATATTTTAATCTTACGTCCAATTGGGTTCCTTTCAGGTTGAAAGATGGAATGAACAAAGGGAGACTGGGACTTTCCGAAGGCCACTTTAACTTGATGTGGATTTAGACAATGTTGATCATCTTCTTATGAAATTTGGCCTTTTGGTTTCCTTTTGAATGTCAATGGATTAATAAGTATTCTTGTACTATCTTCTTAGAAACCTCTCTCTCATTGTTGCAGATGAATCAATGGATCCTGAAACAATTTAATGTTGTTGCTCTTTTTTCTCAGAACTATTAGCTTCTAGTATATAAAGATTCTTTGTTTTTTGTTACAATTATTTGACAAATATAAGTTACAATTGAATTTTGTTCCAATTAATGTGTACATAGAGTTTATTTATGATTGCAATATAAAGATTTAAATAATAATTATAAAAATATAATAATGTAATTATAAAACATTTAGCGACACTTAATTATGAAAACAAAAAATTATTTAGCACCACTTAATAACCGCCACTAAAATTTTTAAAAATAAATAAAGAAAAACATTTAGCGACACTTAATGGCTGCCACTAAAATTTAAAGAAAAAATAAATAGATTTATTTAGCGGCGGTTACAAAACCGCCTCCAAAAGCAAAAGAAAAGTACCTCATTTTAGTGGCAGTTTTGTAACTGCCGCTAAAAGAAAAAGAAAATTACCTCATTTTAGCGGTGGTTTCAAAATCGCCGCTAAAAGCAAAAGAAAAGTACCTCATTGTAACACTGGTTATGTAACCGCGGCTAAATGCATTCAAAACCACTGCGAAATAAGTTTTTCATTAATTCCCGCGATTGTAGAAAACCATCGCTAAATACTTCGCAACACACTATTTAGACACGGTTGAATAACTGCCGCTAAACACAATAGTTGCGGTTTGTAACCGCCGCTAAACGTTAAAAAAAAAAAAAAAAAAAAAAAACAGTCGCTAAATGCCTTATTTGGTGTAGTGAAATATTAACTGCATGTATAAAATATGTCAACGGCAGACACATAACATATTAACCAACATCTCATGTGTTTGCAGTTATCATGGTCTCATGTGTCTGCAGTTATCATGAAACCATATGAGAAGAAGATATTTTAAATAGATTTGGCAAATAAAACAAAAATAATATTGATTGCAGTATAATGCTCAAACAAATAATTACTCGGAGTAACGAGTTATCGATCCACAGGGAAGTGGGGCGTATCAAGCACTAGCTACTAATCTATTCTTGTGAAGCTAATCCTAATGATTATCATGGATGGTTGATTAAAATAATTAAAAAAAAGTAGCAGGTTTGTGAAAACAATAGAGAGAGAATGAGATTCTTGGAATTCAAGTATTTAATCACCTAGCTAGTGACAACCTTATGAACAATATTAAAACTGGGGTTTAAACAAGTGTGAGAATGCAAAGATGATATAGATTTACTCCCGTAATCTCTAACCCTAGTGAATATTCACTCATGTTATATAAACACCCAACAATATAAGAACAAGCATTCATAATAAACTCCTAACTACTACCATCTCCCGATGTACAATAATCATGAATCAAACTCCCTACATATATGCCCTCTCCAAAGGTGCAACAGTTAAGTGTAATTGTGTGTACTCTCAATTATGCCTAACTCCCGTTATGACATAAATAAAGCTATGAAACAAGTAATTCGGGCCTTGAGCTACTAGCAACAACAATATAATCACAATTGCAACATAACTTATAACCCAAATAATAATATATTGAAGAATATGATAAACATGCACATAGGTTCATAAACACTTTTTACCCAAAAATCTCTAATGGAATTTAGCCAAGCATGGCTAAATTATACATAGCAATTATAATAAAGAGTTTACAAATAATCTAAAAGAGTACCAGAATAAACGAAGTGATTTTCCCAAATCTCCCTAGCTTTCTTCTTGCTTCCAAAGACAACTTGTAGATCTCAATTCTCCTCTTTCTTGTCTCCAAAAGTCTGAATAATTCTCTCTAGGGGTGAACCGAGGCGCGGTTTTATAGCGAAAACCAAACCGGGGCAAAATAGGAAGCTTTCCGCCCAAATTTAGAAGCTGCCAAATATCAGACTCGATGCGTCGATTGGTAGCTCGACGTGTCGAGTCTGTGGCATCGTATTTCACAGCTCGGCACTGCAACTTCTCGACGCATCGAGCATTTGGCTGGACTCCCGAATCGCTACTGGAACTTCTCGATGCGTCGAGTTTGCTGAGCTCCGATCGGATTGGCTTCTGGAATATTTGGACATGTCGAGCCATTGGCTCGACGCGTCGAATCTTGCGTTTCA
The DNA here is from genome assembly GCF_001879475.1 of Ipomoea nil. Taxonomy (NCBI): domain Eukaryota; kingdom Viridiplantae; phylum Streptophyta; class Magnoliopsida; order Solanales; family Convolvulaceae; genus Ipomoea; species Ipomoea nil. The sequence continues at coordinate 6,275 of NW_017617601.1, forward strand.
GCACCATCTGGTCCATTTCGGCTCCAAACTCGTCTGAAATTTCCCTTGCTTTTGCACTTGACCTACAATGGTTCCAAAAACACTAATAAACACCATAAAACATTCAAAACCAGTGTAAACAATATCAAAATTAGAAAACAAGGAAATATGCAATTATTGTGACATTTTCTTGAACTTAAACCCAACAAATATAATCAAACTATCACTAAAAACATGTACAATTTGGCTCACATCAAATATAATAGAAGAGAATAGAAACAAGATGATATGATACACATACCAAGCTCAACCTCAACTTCTTCAGACGTGGAGAAAACATGTACTACTTACTAATACATTTTTCAATATAAATAAATAAATAAATAATTAAATAAATATATATATATATATATGTGTGTGTGTGTGTGTGTGTGTGTGTATATATATATATATATGTATGTATGTATGTATGTATATATAGGTTCAGGTGCGGTTGTCGCGCCCAGGCGCAGTCGTGCGATGAGAGGAGAGCCATTGATTTTGCTTAAATCAACGTTCAAGATTACCAAAAAAATTTTTAAAAAATGAGGTGACAATTTGGTAATTTTTGCATCTATGTCAAATTTAAGGTGCGTGGTTTTTGTGCTTAAGGTGCGTGGGTTTTGTGCTTTATGTGCGTGAGTTTTGTGCTTAAGGTGCGTGGTTGTGTACTTAATGTGAGTAGTTGTTGAAACTTAAGGTGCGTGAGTTTTGTGCTTAAGGTGCGTGGGTTTTGTGCTTAAGGTGCGTGGGTTTTGTGCTTAAGGTGCGCGAGTTTTGTGCTTAATGTGGGTAGTTGTTGAAACTTAAGGTGCGTAAGTTTTCTTCTTAAGGTGTGTTGTTTTCCTTAAGGTGCGTAATTTGTATGCTTAAGGTGCGTAAGTTGTGTGAAACTTGGTGAACCATTTTAAAACCTTAAGGTTCTTTGTTGTGTGTTTGAAGTGCATGATTTGTGTTCTTAACATGTTTTGTTTGTGTGCTTAAGTGCGTGGTTTGTATACTTATGGTGCGCCATTTTAATGTTTAAGGTGCGTCCTTCGCACAACCGCACAGGAAGTCTAACTTGCACCTGAATCTTTCCCTATATATTTATAATGTATACATAGTAGGCGGATTTCTCGGGCCTCGTCAGCCCTCCAAAGCCCGCCATTTCGAGTGACGGCCGGGCTAAAAAGCCCACCAAAAAAGGGGCAATAAAATTCAATGGCCATCCCGTCTTTTTGGCAGGACGGGCTAGCGTAGCGGGCTAAGCCTATTTTGACAGGTCTACATTAATATTATAAACGGTCATACATGAAATTGTGTTTGCAAAAAGATATCATTCCTAATCCTGTTCACTCAATAATTTGGGCAGTAAGTTGACTTTTAATTCAGTATGGACTTTCATGTGCTTAACAGTTTTGCTGAGTTGTATGATTGCATTAAAAAAATTGTAAAAATTCAAGCATGTACATGCACGATGAGAATCCAGCTAGCTCCATATTAATGGCCCTTCAAACATATATACATTCTCATCAATTACTCAGAAACATATCAGTCAGAGAGAGTACGTGTGAGAGAAAAACATAGAAAGAGAGATGGCTTGTGTTGCATTGGCTTCTCTAATGGCAACAATCGACCTTGAGTTCCGAAAACCAAACCACAGAGTGTCTCTTCATGCTGAAAAGCCATTGAATTCTCTGTTTGAGAAGCTTTCTTCTTTGCAAGCCTTTCTGGAGAAGGAATACAACAACGGTGGTGCTCCAGCCCGTCATCTGGCAATCAAAATCAGAGACTTTGCGCTCAAAGCTGAAGATGACATTGAGATACAACTAAGAAGCTTTCTTCTAGCCCAAGACGGAAAGTGTCAAGCCAAAGCTCGTGGGGAACTCCATCAAAGCTTGCGAAAAGCTGCAGAAGATGCAGAAGAGCTGTCCAAGATTATTAACAACAGCAGAAGCAGTGAACCCGAAGCAGCCATGACCAGTGAAACTCATCCATCCATTCATTGGTTGAAACCTGAGAATGTTGTGTTGGATGGACCATCCTTGCCATGCTCTCCAAATCTTGAGGATCAATTTAATGAAGATGCCTTCAATGCGGTAAAAAAGATGTTATTCTATACCTTTGAACCAAAAAACATAGTTTCAATTGTAGGATTGCCAGGCATTGGCAAGACTACTTTGGCTAAAAGAGTCTATGGCTCAGATATGGCAGAAGGTTACATTCGAGCTTGGGTTACTGTGCCTCAAGAGTACAAGGGAAACACTCTTTCTCAACTAATCAAAGAGAAATTACACAAGCACTTGGGAGGTAGGCATATGTATTTTCTTGTTTTGGATAATATACCAAACACCCGAGTTTTGGGTGATATCCTAACATGTCTTCCTAATGCTTCATACCAAATACGTATATTGCTGACAACTCAGTTCAATGCTGTTGGTTGCGATGCTGCCACATTTGGCAATGTGCATAAAATGTGCATATTGGATCCAAACAGAAGTTGGGATCTATTTTGCAACAAACTCTCTCCCAAAGAGCTAAGAGCACCAAAATTTGTAGAAATCGCCAAACATGTTGTGAAGGAATGCGAAGGGTTGCCACGGTCAATTGTTGCGGTTGCAGAGCGTTTTTCTAAATGTGATTACATTTTAAAGGAATGGATGAAGATTGAAAAGGAAGTCGAGACATTGGGACCTCTATACAATGATGCCGAGCACTTAAGTAAGCTTACTCTATCCTACAATCAATTGCCCCAACATTTGAAAGTTTGTTTTTTAAATTTTGCAGTCTATCCAAAAGGCTTTAAAATCAATGTGAAAAGGCTTATTAGGATATGGATTGCTGAGGGATTTGTGAGGCAAATGGAGTGTAAGGGATTTGGGAGGCAATTGGTCAAGGATTTAGAAGAGGAAGGTTACTGCTATTTAGATGGTCTTGTTCATAGTGGTCTGGTCTCAATCAGCAAATGGGAACATAAGATGACTAATGTTTGCTGGATACATAGCTCCTTATGGGACTTCTGTACGAGAGAAACAAAAAAAGAGGGTCTCCTATGTGCGGCGTATACTCGAAAAGATTTAGGATTGCCATTAGACATGTTTGTGAATTCATGTCGTTGGTTAAGTTTATACTCGCATAGGTTGGATTATTATGCGCTCTTTACTACAAATAACCCTCGCTCTCTTTTCTTCTTTCAAGGAGATTTTGTAAAGTCGGTATCTTTCAAGCTATTAAGAATTGTAGATTTGAGTGCACTTCAAATCTTCGAAATAGTGCCATTGCATTTAAGAGATTTAGTTTTTCTGAGATACCTATCTGTACCACCGTGGTTTGAGGGTTTAGACGATGTAGTGTCAAACAATCAGAATTTGCAGACAATTATTGTTTGTGGTGGTGAACCACAACTACTTAAAACTGGCCATTTGTCATTCAGAATTTGGGAGTTACCACATTTAAGGCATCTTGAACTTGGCAATTACTATGAGGTGGATCCTCCAAACAGGAATATTGAGCAATTACAAACATTATCGTGGGTTAGTCCAACTCATTTCACAGAAGAGGTGTATAAGAAGTTCCCAAACTTAGAATATCTCAAGGTTTACTATAAAGGTGCCTTTGATGAGCCATGTAGCAGCCCTGGACCTTGCAGAAACCCCACCATCAATTTGGATTATATTAGGTATTTGTCGAAACTCGAGACACTTACCGTTATAATCCCAGAAAACAGTATGACCCATCTAGAGCAGCTAGTGTTTTCTACAAGGCTGAAGAAGTTGAGGTTGAGCGGGACTAATCTCCCGATAATGAAGTTTCCAAGGGTATTGAGTGCTTTAAAGGTGCTCAAACTAGAAAACGCCTTCTCTGACCTAGTGTGGGGATCATTTGAAGAATTTTATAACTTAGAAGTGTTGCTCATTGAGGCTACAAATCTCCAGAAATGGGTGGTCAAGAGCACCAATTTCCCAAAATTAAGTTGTCTAATCCTAAGACGTTGTTATCGTTTGGAAGAGATGTTATTTGAAGTTAGATATATTGACACTCTAAAGACAATTAAGGTGGAGCAGTGTTCCCCTTATGTTGTCGATGTAGCCATGAAGATTCTGGAGGAGCGAAAGTGGCTTCGGAAAAAGTCAAACGACCCTTGGGAGGCGTACAATATCAGGAAAGCGCGCCTAAATCGAGTTGATGCTTTCTATACGCCACTTACTGTTGTTGTCGACGACGTGATTCATGATGTTCGCTAGCTAGCTAGGTATGTGTTTCTTTTCTCTTCTATTATATTGTTTGTTTTATTTGCCAATCTGTTTAAAATAAATATGTTCTTCAATTCTCATGTGGTTTCATATATGTTCCCCATTTTGCATTGTTTTTTTTCAGTGATGGGGCGAATTCCCTCATATGATGAATCACAGCATACGTTACTGCCCAGTGTCATTATATTGTATTAGAAATAATGATGTGCCCAGGTTAGATGCTAATAATTTCTTACCAAGTATATCCTTAATATTTTTTTCTGTTGTCAATTTTACAATCACTACGTAAAATACAAAGACATATATGCATATATGTGTATACATGTAGTTTGTATAGATATGGTATTTAAAATATATATATATACATGTAGTTTGTATAAATATGGTATAATTTAACAATAATTTTAATTTCTAATTAAAAATTCAATCATTTTTCCAAAAGAGTTTTGTTTTTCATTTAATTTGTATCTTATTTAATATGGATGCTGCGGTTTTTGTTGATGGCGCAGGATATGGGGTGGTAATTCGTGATCATGGTGGCAGGTTCGTCCCAGCCCGGAGCGGAAGGTTGATGTCTCCAAGATCCTTATCTCGTTGAGGCAATAGCTGTTAAGGAAGCACTAACTTGGTTAAAAGGGCGTGAGAACAACAATTTCATAGTCGAGTAGTCTGATTGATTAAGTTTTTGTGTCAATTTTAATTCGCTGTTGTTGGATCTTCCGTATGTAGATTTAATTATTAAGTAATGTTGTTTGATTGCTAGGGACATTGGGAACATGTTTGTTCACCATGTCAAAAGGTTAGCGAATCAAGTAGCTGGCACGGGCAACTAGTTCATCGTTTGTCCTTGGGTCTTGGAACTCTTCACCACCCAGTTGTATTTCACACTTATTTATTAATTAATGCATATTGGTTGTTTGGTTTTCAAAATGGCACCTCTATGGCTCTCTCAAATAGGAGGTCACAGATTCGACAAATACTATATTGTAATAGAGTCAATATTACTCAAGAAAACAAAGAAATAACTATGGAAATTTATGTTTAAACTATCCAAATTAATTATTTTAGTATATAGTTATTAACTCTTTTTATTTAAATTTATATATATTCAAATTTGTTAGGCCCCCGCCAAGGCCCGCGAGGCGGCCTATCTTAGACCCATATTTTGGAGGGCTTTTCAGTTCACTCCTGCCATATGGCAGGCCCCGCTCCATCGGTTCGTTTCGACAGCCTACATTAATGTTCTGGCATAACATTGTTAATCCCTTAAGCTATGGACAAGAGCTGAAAAAACAGGCTTTAATTTATTTGCCGCCTCACCCCACCCCTCCCACGGGCTTTATTTGCTGGCTCGCCCCACCCTTCCCCAATATAGGCAAGTTTGGGTTTTGATTTTAGAGGACCACTTCACTTGGCAATCGTTATACCGTGCACCACGGCGCACATAGCACTATGCGTCCTGTGCCTCCCAAAGCGACGTCGTTTTGGGATGCGCGGAAGGGAGTTGATGTGATTATGTGTATTTGTTTATAAAATTATGTGTATTTGTTTATACAATTATGTGTATTTTTTTATACAGTTATGTGTGTTTGTTTATACAATTATGTGTATTTGATTATACAATTATGTGTATTTTTTATACAGTTATGTAAAACGACGTCGTTTTGCATCAGGGCGCACAATGCAATGCGCGCTCTAGTGCACGATATAAATTGCCTTCACTTGGCCCGTCGCCCTAGGTGGGGCGGTCCTAAGTTTGGCCCACCTATATATATATATATTTGTTTTAATAGAAATATATTATTATGTATAATGATTTTTTAATTTTGGGGTAGCTTGGGTTGATATTCTAGGATTATGAGGTCTATGGATTGAATCTTATCAATGGTACTAGTTTTTTACGCGCATTGTGTGAATGGATAATGCCTAATGATTATTTTTATATAAGTATTCTAAAGTATATCAATGCAAGATTATAATCTAAACAGCTAATTTTTTCAAATATCTTTTTACCAACCGTTGATATAATTCGCTGGTCAAATCCGCTAACTACTGGTTGTCAAATAAGGACATTGCGAGATAGTTCTCACTTCAAATTATTGTGTGATTTGAATACTCTCTTTGACAACAAATCCTTCAAGTAGTTAATATGATTGGCTTTATTAATGATATTTTGTTTAATTTTTTCATGATATAAATAAAATACTTGGTGTATATATATATATATATATATATATATATATATATATATATATATATATATAGCATTATTTTGTATTATAACTTTGATATTTAATTTAAAAAAATACTGCACCAAAAAAGATAATAGACAATGTAGTGAATATAATCAGGTCAAAGTATCTATGAGGTCCCTGTACTATAGTGTTTTGTTCAATTTAGTCCTTTTACTTTAATTTTGTTCAATTGATGAGTCCCTTTACTTTTAAAAGCGAAACAATTAAGGACAATAGTTGATGTGGCACTGACATTACATATGTCACGTCATCATACTTACATGCTAACTCATTATTTCTCTTAATTAATTTATTGATAATGAATAATTTTTTTTTAAAAAAAAGACATTGTAGGGACAATGTAGCGAATATAATCAATTGATGAATTTGAATGTAAAGAATTTTTATATTGGAGAAAAATAAAGATAATATAACTAATGAAATTATTTCTCTTATTTAATTTATTAATAATGAATAATTTTTTTTTGAATAAAGACATTGTAGATACATAATTCTAAATTAAAGAAATGCATATGTATTATTTTTTGTTGTTGCTACTAAATTATTATTTCTCTACAAATCTAATAAGAGTTAATAATGTTAGGCCCTTAACTGGAACAAAAAAATGTCGGTATAAATTTTGTTTCTTAAAATGAATAGTTCATATTATTTTGATTTTAGTATTTTTTTAATGATTTTCCTTATTTACCCTCTATTATATTATTTTCTTTCTGTAAATAACCCTAAATTCCGTTAGTATAAACTTTAGTAACGGAATATTCCGTTAACTTTTTATTATTCTTAACTTACTCATTAATTTCTATAAAAAGGTCTTAGGTTCTAACCTCATCCCAATTAGAGTTGGAATAATTGTTAAACATATACTACGAATATGTTAAAATGTATTATATATATATATATATATATATATATATATATATATATATATATATATATATATATATATATATATATATATATATATATATATATATATATATATAGGGTCAGGTTCCTGTGAGAACATGTCTTCCCGTGCGTTCAGTGCGGCATACTCCATTAGGTATAAATAAATGCACCACACAGTGTTTGAAAATACACCATTATGTGTGGTGTATTTTTTTTTTTTTTTTGTGGTGCATTTTTTTGGCATTTCATTCTGGTGTATTCTCGAACACTGTATGGTGCATTTATGCATACCTAATGGTGTATGCCGCACTGACCGCACGGGAAGACCTGTTCTCACAGGAACCAAAATATATATATATATATATATATATATATATATATATATATATATATATATATATATATATATATATATATATATATATATATAAAATAATAATAATAATAATAATAATAATAATAAAATAATAAAATTTAACATAAACTTTGGTCAAATAATTAGCCGGACTAAATACATAGCATTCAAATTTGAGCATCAAAGATTATAAATCAGGAAATTTAAAAATCATTTGATTTTTTTAAAAAAAAATAAATTTAGGTTGAGTTTTTTTTTTTTTTTTTTTTGTTTAATTAAATCTTCTTTTGATTATTTAGAACAAAACTTGATATTTCAGTTATACTTTTGCATTATTGGAATGATTTAGGTCATTATGATATTAGTATTTTTGTATATATTTTTATAATGGTACAATTATACATTATTTTACAAATATTATACTATTATTTTTTATCGGACAAAATTGTTCTTACATCATTGTGAGACATGCGCAACCTAACTACAAAGTTATTGATCATAAATACAATTACACATGAACTCTAAAACGGTACGACCATTTTCTGAAGAATTGACAATGTTGACATCCCACTGGCTTCAATTGAACAAGTTTACATATCAGAAATTCAGAATATTATCAATGCATGAAAACTTCTAAAACAATTTGTAACTTAATTTAATTTTTACCATATCATTATAACAATATCTACTGTAACCATATATTTTGAATTATTTATTATTATCCTCTATTGACAATAATTGTAGCAATTGTCATTGACAAACTCTCAAAACAATTTGTCTGAACAACGAATGAAAATTAAAAAGATCAATGATTTCATTATTGTTGATGAAAAGTATGTACGCCACTTTATTACTCTTATTAAATTAAATAAATTAGTAGGTACAACAAAAAATAATACATATGCATTTAATTAATTTAGAATTAGATGTCTATAATGTCTTTATTTAAAAAAATTATTCATTATAAAATATTTAAAAAGATATATAATTTCATTAGTTATATTATCTTTATTTTAATTTCTACAATTCAAAGACTGGTTACCTACAAATTTATTAATTTATTATATTCACTACATTGTCCATTGTCTTCTTTTTACATTATCTTGTAATTAAATATCAAAGTTATAAGATAATATATGTTATATATATTTATTTACCAAATATTTTATACAAATATAGTAAATATTAATATTTTGTTCAATACTTTCATATATATGATAACCTACAATACACATCTTGCAACAAATGAAACATGTAGAGGAAAAACTACCACTACCGAATATCAATTTGTGCTTGTAAGATAAAGAGTTCATAGTATCCCAGTCATATACACAACAAGGCAAATCTAAAGCTTCCTACACTATAATCTCATTGCACGATATATCCCTCTATGCGGTACCACCAGTAACCAAACTGCACATGACACACTACCAATAAAAAATAAAATAAAAAAGAGGACATGTACTGACGATGAAGACAATGACAATGCTACCTAAAAGAGAATTAAGAAGAATTAAAAAATTTAAACCAAAAGTAGTATTTATATATTTAGACTATCGCTTTTAGACTAAGTATTTAGACTAACGTTATTACAAAGTTGTAAACATTTATTTTAGTGACATTTATAATCAATCTCTCATATATTATTTTGCATTTATATATTTTAAATTACTGATTTAAATAAACACATTCAACATTGATTTAATTACCTATGCATGAACATCTCCTATATAATATTGCATTGATATACTTTGAAATACTTATTTAAAAATAATTATTGGGCATTATCCCATTCGCGCAAAGCGCGTAAAAAAAACTAGTTAATTTAATTAGAGTAATAATTATGCCAATTTTGATTGGGATGAGTTTCGAACCTAAGACTTTTCTTATATTGAAATCAATGAGTAAGTTAACGGTGAACTAGAAATTAACGGATAATCATATTCATTAAGGATAAATTAGAAAATCTTAAGGAATAATTAAAATCTAATCAATCTGAGCCATCCATTTGATTAAAAAATTTGACCGTCATTTTTTCTACCCATTATAGGCCTAACTCTCTTGGGCTCTTATTAGTATAGTAGAAATAATAATTTAGTAACTACAACAAAAAACAATACATATGCATCTCTTTAATTTAGAATTATGTGTCTACAATGTCTTTATTCAAAAAAAAAAAAAAATTATTCATTATAAAAAAATTAAATAAGAGAAATAATTTCTTTAGTTATATTGCCTTTATTTTTCTCCAATATAAAAATTCTTTGCATTCAAATTCATCAATTGATTATATTAGCTACATTGTCCCTACAATGTGTTTATTAAAAAAATATTTATTATCAATAAATTAATTAAGAGAAATAATTTTATTAGTTATATTGTCTTTATTTATCTACAATGAAAAAATTCTTTACATTCAAATTCATCAATTGATATATTCACTACATTGTCTATTATCTTTTTTTGTGCACTATTTTTAATAAAATATCAAAGTTATAATACAAAATAATGCTATATATTTATTTACCAAGTATTTTATTAATACCATGAAAAAATTAAAAAATATAATTAATAAAGTCAATCATATTAACTACTTGAGGGATTTGTTCACAAAGAGAGTATTCAAACCACACAACAAATTAAAGTGAGAACTAACTCGCAATGTCCTTGTTTGACAATCAACAGTTAGCGGTTAGCGTTAGCGGATTATATTAGCGGATTTGATCAGTGAATTATATCAACGATTAGTAAAAAAATACTTGAAAAAATTAGTTGTTTAGATTAACATGTAAAATGACCTAAGGGTATACATAATAATAATAATAATAATAATAATAATAATAATAATAATAATAATAATAATAATAATAATAATAATAATAATAATAATAATAATTAACGATTTCAACCATATTTCAATATCTCTTCAATATTAGTATATATTTAATATTTTATGCCCTAATTTTTATTTGCTCTCCCTTATGTCCCGTATTTGATTTCAACCATACCTATACAATTATTTTATTGACAATTATAATCAATCTTGATTATATTATCTTGCATTAAACTTAGAATTACCTATTTAAATATGCAAATTCAACCATCTATTAATTATCTATGCATGAACAATTCCAATATAATCTTGCCTTAATATACTTTAAAGTACTTATTTAAAAAAAAAAAACATTGGGCATTATCCCAATCGCACAATGCGCGTAAAAAACTAGTATTAATATAATTGACTAATAATTATTATGTTAATTAAGCTAATAATTACATATATTAGTATAATTACTATTAAACATGGGTCGTTGGATTTTTTTTAATAATAATTACATAATTTCATAATATAAAATACAAAAACTCACAACATAAGACATATACATGCACTAGGGTCCACAGTGCACTGTAAACCCTGGTCCATGGTATAAGTATTGGGCAAAGGACACTGCTCCAACTCAATTCTCTTTGGGACGGCGTTTGGAGCCCCTCTGAAGCACCAAAAAACTTTTACAAGGCCACCTATATATATATCCACCAACACACACCCATTGTCTATGCGAAAGCCAAATGTCATTACAATGGCTATTGCTTAATTCATTAATTGTGCAAGATCCCACTTGTTTGTTGTGTGAGCCAATTAACCACCTGAAAATGACAAAAGTGGTTGAACACTAAAGCAGAAAGATACAGATAAGTTATTAATCATTTAATTTGGATGTCAAGAGATTGCATACCTAACAATCACTGTAAAATCTTGTGAAGTATTCAAAATAATTTCAAGAGACAAAATAAATTTGACAAAACATATGTACAAGCTTCTTCAATTCAACAATCTGCAACATGAGGAAAAATTCACAATGGATGTATTAATCATAGCAATTGGATGAATGAAACAATAATGCAAAACGGATCGGAGAAAATAAAACCAAGTGAGAAAAAGAAATATTGAACAGATTGTGCAAACAATAGAGTTAAAGAAAACAGAACATACTCAAAGAACTTCAGTCCACAACGATGTCAAATACCGGAAGTTTATTGCGCATTCTCTCTTCTTGAATCCACTTAGCAGAAGTGATAAGAGAAGGACGGCATTGCTCCAACTTAGTTGACAACAAAAACCTGGAGCCTTCTGCAAGTCCGAGGGGGATCTCTTTCAGAGAATAACATCGTTTTAACAATAGATGTTCCAGCACTGGGAAATGACTAGCATTTGCCACCCATAGCTCAAGACTTCTGGCTTCAAGCTGCAACTCTTTTAATGAACAGAATCCTCCAACTACTTTCCACACTCTGCCATAAAAAGCATTCTCTAGTTTCAGCACCTTAAGCTTCGGTAACTGCCCAATTACCCTTAAAACCTTCACTGGAAATTTAGTCCCACTCAATCTCAACTTCTCCAAATTTAGTGGAAACCCAAGCCGCTCTAAAAGGGTTATACTACCAATTGGAACCATTACTGTTAGAGTCTCCAGCCACAATAAATCCTCAAAATTCTCTAGAATGATGATGGGATTTCCACAACATCCACTGGTGCAATCTTTATACAGAATTTTCAGTTTTCTTATGCTTGGAAACCAGGAATAATACACTTCTTTCCTCGAATGAATTGGCATCGCACAAACCAATGTTTGCAAATTCTCTTTAACCATGTCTGGAGGATCTACTGTGTACATATCCCTAAGTTCGAGATGCCTTAAATGTTGCAAATCCCAAATTTTGGATGGCAAATGAAGGGTAGGTGCTACAGGTTTTGATTCATCAATGCTAGAAACAATAATCGTTTGCGAATTCGAATTAGTTGATACTGCATCATCAAGACTCTCAAACCATTATGGTACCGATAGATATCTTTAAAAAACCAAAGAGGGTGTATCCAATCATGACTTTCATAGAGTTTTAAAAACTTTTATGAACTTTAAAAGTTTGGGGGTATTCAATTCAAACTTACAGTCTTTAAAAGTCAAGTGGTATTCAATCAAGATTTTTAAAGTCTTTAAAAGTCGTGTGGTATTCTATTAAGGGTCCGTTTGGAAAGCAGGAAAATGACTTCTGGAAAACGTTTTCTGGAAAATGAGTCATTTTCCGAAAAACATTTTCGTTTCCAGTGTTTGGTTGCATTATAGAAAATTGTTTTTCTGTGTTTGGTTCATTTTCTGGAAAATGAGTAGAATTGTATAATTAAACATTTTAATTATTTTATTTAGAATATTACAACATGTATAATAATATATAATAATATAATATTAATTTTAAATATAATAAAAAATAGCTAAGTTTTTCAAAAAAAAAAAAAAAAAAAAAACTAATAATATATGGTTGTAGTGGTATGGACGTATGGTGGTGGTGGTGGTGGTGACGGCGACGGTGGTTGCAGTGGTATGGTGGCGGTGGTTGCGGTGGTATGGTGGTGATGGCGGCGGCGGTGGTATGGTGGTAGTGGTGTGAAGGTGGTGGTGGTGTGGTGGCGGTGGTATGTGGTGGTGGTGGCGGCGGCGATGGTGGCGGTGGTATGGTGGTGGTGGTGGTGGTGGTAGTGGTTGCGGTGTTGGTGGTGGTTGTGGTGGTGGTGTGATGGTGGCGGGGGTATAGTGGTGGTGGCGGCGGCAATAGTGGTGGTGATGGTGGTATGGTGTTGATGATGTTGGTGGTGGTGTGATGTTGGTGTAAAAGTTGGAAAATGACTTCCCCCCAAAAAAGGGGAAGTCATTTTCCTCCAAAACAAGCCTATTTTCCAAAGTCAACGGAAAATAATTTTCGTTGACTTGATTTTCCAGGCACATCCAAACACTGGAAACTTGAAAAATGATTTCCAGAACTCATTTTCCAGGTTTCCAAACACACCCTAAGACTTTTACAGCACGTTTGGTTCACGGAATGAATTTGGAGGGAATAGGAATGCTATTTCACAGGGAACGGAATAGATAAGGAATAGAATAGGAATTGTATTCTGTTGTTTGGTTGGCTGAAGGAGTAGACTTTAGTAATTGTATTCTAGTGTTTGGTTGGTTAAACAAATAGAAATGGAATAGGTTTTAAAGACATAAATACCCTTATATAAAATAATAATAACAATAATAATAATAATAATAATAATAATAATAATAATAATAATAATAATAATGAATATGATTATGATATACTGAATGTTATATATATATATATATATATATATATATATATATATATATATATATATATATATATATATATATATATATATATATATATTTATTTATTTATTTATTTATATGTATATGCATGTGTTTCTGAAAGAGAGAATAACAACAACAACAACAACAACAACAACAATAATAATAATAATAATTATTATTATTATTATTATTATTATTATTGTTATACAAACACATATTTATATTTATATTTATTTTCCCACTTATCCCACCTCGGTTGGAGAAGTAAGGAATGAAGCCTTGAGGTTCCTTTAAAGGAGCCTCAAGGCTCCATAATTTCAATTGCAATGCTCATCAGCTAGGCAAGCTTGCAATGCACATCCGCTAGGCATGCAGATGGGCAGGCTACTTAATTTAGGAGCCAAGGCTCCATAATTAAGGAGTCTTATACAGTTAATTTTTTTTATTTACATATATATATATATATATATATATATATATATATATATATATATATGTTGGAAAATTGATCAGAATATGTCGTAGATCTAGGCTACTGTTTATATAGGCCGAGTATAGAAGAAATCCTGAATCAATCGATGACGTGCGCAAGACACTACCTTAAAAGCAAATATTGCCCGGAGACGGTAACAGTCTTACCGGTTGCTTTCGACCAGTTAACACCGAAGCTCAGGATTGCAGAAGAGAAGAAGAGAAGAATGTATTGAGCGTTTAGAGCTCAGGAGGAGTAGGGTATTTATAGCTATAGAATTACCTGCTCCTCCTCTCTTAGCCCCTCAATTTCGACTAAAATAGGGGAGTGGTGGAGAGGACCACATTTGTAGGAGTTAAACCTCACACCACAATTTATTGTGGATGGAAATAATTCACACTTATTTGAGTGTTATTCCCAACATCCCCCACACACTCAACAAGTGTGAATGAAGTCGATGTCTGAGCGGAAGTGAGCGCTGACCTTAATGCCAGTGGTTTAAACCTTGAACTGACACGTAGTGACTTGAGTAACTTTCTCCTTAGTAGTGAATTGAATCTTGAACTAGCAAAGGAGATGTAGTTTTGAACTCATGTGCACACATCAGCACCCATTATGCAGGTTCTTCGGAAGTCAAACTCTTTGACTTGTGGTCAAACTCTTTGACTTGTGGTCTACCTCTGTGTAGACCCTATCTTAGAACATATCATGTTCATTTGCTTTATGAGTACGTAAGCTTGGCTTACTTTGTTGATTTTAAGCTCATTTCCTTCGATAGATTGATGGATAAAAATTATAATTAATTAAATATATACATTTATATAATAAATTATATTTATTAAATAAATATAAATATTATATATAATGTGCAAAAGGTATTTTTGGTATTTGTGATATAAAAGCTATTCCCAAGGGCATGGGAATAGCTAATACCAAGGCCCCCCTAGGAATGACTATTGCCCTTGCGAAGGTAATAGCTCATTCTTAGAAATGTTATTCCCATGACAAAATGATCCAACCAAATTCTATGTCCCCCGGCTGCCCCGTGGTTACTTATTTGGCCTTTGCTGACGACATTGTCATCTTTGCAAATGGGGCTTCGGGCTCCTTAAAGGCGCTTGCAGAGGTTCTTAAGAAGTATCAGGCCGGCTCTGGTCAGAAAATTAATTTCCATAAGAGTTTTTTTGTCACAGCCCAATCGTGCCCGAGTCATCGTGCAAATGCCATAGTCCGCATCCTCGGTATGCAGCGGTCTTCGCTGTCCTTCTGTTTTTTGGGTGTAAATTTATTCAATGGCCGGAATCGCCCAATGTTTTATCAACATCTATTAGAGAAGATTGATAGCAAGCTAATATCCTAGCATCGAAAACTGCTTTCCCCGGGTGGCCGTCTTACTCTTATCAAGCATGTTCTGACGATGATCCCTCTGTACATAGCAGCAGCTCGGTGATGCTTCCTCGCCAAACGGAGCAAGCTATTAAAGCTAAATTTGCCAGATTTTTTTGGGGTTCAGTGGAAGGACGTCCAAAGAGGCATTGGGTGGCCTGGTCCAAGCTTGGCCTTCCCGTGGAGGAAGGTGGATTGGGCATCAAATTGCTTACCCCTATTTAGGATGCTTTCTCGGCCAAGCTCTACTTCTATTATCTGCAGGGAGGCACGTTATGGAGTGAGTTTATGCTCGCTAGTTATCCGGAAGGCCATGAGCGCGCAACCCCCCTCTCTCACGTGGTGTCGCATGCAGTATTCAAAGGAGTTCGTCACTGAGCACACTGTGAGCGGCTCCTCGGGATCCCCGATATGGTCTCTTTCGACTTATGGAAATTTTACCTTTTCATCAGCGTACAACGCTCTTCGACCGACAGGTGGACGTTGTCTTTCCGCCTCCTGTATTTGGGGCGGGGGGTTGCCTTCAAAAGTGTCTATTTTCATGTGGAGATTGCTACACCATTTGCTGCCGTTTCCGGATATTCTTCAACGTTTTGGATTCTCTCTACCCTCGGTATGCCCATTCTGCCGAAGGGACTCTGCCAGTCTATATCACTGCCTCCTCAGTTGTGCTAGCATACAAGAAATCTGGAAATATTGGTGATATTTTTGCCTTGCCAAGGGCCGTTTGCAGCTCGATACGTTCGAAGTGTCATACATGGTGGTTATTGGCTCCCGCCGGAACTGCTACGAAGGTTTATGCGCAGCTGCTTCCCTGCCTTATCTTATGGTTCCTATGGAAGGCCTACAATGACTGTCTTCATGAGGATTCTGCTTTTTCACCAGCCAGCTCCATTCACATGATCAAGAGGGAGGCCTTTTTAATCTCACTGTCTCACCCGATCAAAAGTTGCGGCCACAATGATGCTTTCCTTGTATCGGCTGGTCTCATTACGGGCTTTGCTGCCCCGCTGCAGCATACGACAATTTGGGTAAAATGGCTTCACCCACCCGAAGGAAGATTGAAATTAAACACAGATGCTGTTTTTTCGAATGCTGGAGCAGCGGGCGGAGCATGCATTCGTGGGTCTCGTGGCCAACTGATAGTGGGCATGTGCTTCCGCTTTGTGGCCTCGTCAACCATGGAAGCGGAAATTCTATCTCTTCAGCTGGCTGTCCAATGGTGTGCTACCTTCGCCATGACTCCTTTTGCTGTGGAAGTCGACTCTCTCTCCCTCGCCAACTTGATCTCTTCGCAGGATACAAGGATTCCTTGGAGAATTTAGCCAGCAGTTTCTTACATTCGGTCCACTCTTAGCTTATAGGGTTCCAGTATTCGGCATATTTACAGGGAAGCCAATCAGGTTGCAGACGTTCTTGCAACAGCTGGCCTCGGCTATAGCACTTCAAAAAAATTTCATACTTTACATTCGCTGCCTACTATGGCTAAACTGGCCTTATTGTTTGATGTAAGGGGTTTTGCCACGCGTCGGGATATTCGTCGCCAATAAAACCTGATTTTGTAAAAAAAAAAAAAAAAAAAAAAAAATTCACCCCCTACAATAGATTAAGAGATCGAAGGTGTTGTTCATGCCTCGAATCTAGTGTCGGTGGGGTATAATGGCCACGTTGATCCACCATTACGTACACCTGTAACATTTAAGAGAGAATTGAAATAAAAATAACATATTATTTAAATGGATTATGATACGTCTCACAAAAAAATTTATACTCATATTAAAGTTGAAGTATTAAACCTGGGTAAGATTCCGCTTCGTGAGGATTTGGTAGTGCCTATGCCAACTCTTATGTACAACTGTGGTAGCTAGAAACAAACCATATGCAATACCACAGAAAACAAAGACATATATAGTAACAATGATGACAATTGTAGCAGGAATGGAAGGCAATTCCACAACAACATGGCCAAGCAACAGTTTTGGCAGCCGGCTATACGTTGGTCCAAATTAGCAAGGGAGATGCAACTTTTTAAGAAACAATAACATCCCATTTTAAGAAACAATAACATCCCAAGACAAGAAGCTAGGAAGATCAGTGCTCCTGTTTCATTTACATCATCATCAGACTAAACAGTTAGATATATTGAAAATTAAAGCAAATTGCACATGACGTGCACACGAATTGCACATGATGTGCACATGAATTGCACATTACGTTGCTTGACCCATCGAAGTGTGCAACCGTGTTTGCTAATATGCGGGCTATTGCACACACCCTACCGCCGCTCTACTGCAGGTCCCATACACATGAATAGAAATTGCTCACTTTTACAGATCTCCAATGGTCTAAGCAGTCCATGTAGATGAACTCTTGTGTCTCTTTGCAAAGGTATGTGGCTATGAGTTCATCGCCTGCAAGTTAGAAAAGAGTTAGGTTAAATGAAAACGAAGTGTAAGACAAGTACTCGAGTATTTATAGTAAATGTAATATGATATTTAATCAATTTATGAATCACTTCTTTGTTGTCATTTTCAATGCAGATTCTACAACAAACCTATGTACCAGCTGGTATCACTACTGCAGATAGAGCGGCAGCGCAGCGGGGGTTGGTGTTTGCGCCAGTTGAATTTTTGCGGATGGAGATGCCATTTCTTACAAAGAGAGGAAAATGAAAAGAATCTTTTATGCTCAAGCTAAGATGTCTTGGTGGATGGATTTCTCGCAATGTAGAGCCTGAGGATGAGAGTGTTTGGTTTTGAAGTTGGAGTTGGCCAACTAGACGCGTAGTAGAAGGTTTCCTCATTGGCGTGGCGGGTGATGTTGCTGTGTATCTCTTTCTAAGGTTTAGAAAGGAGAAGTCTATTTAGACTTGGCTTCATGCATGTGATACCGCAAGTAAGGTGTTGTACGTGAATCGTGATGGCAAATGTACGCTATACCATAGACCATGGTCCACCTTGTAAGATGGACTACTCAAATAAGGTACATTTTTAATACATCGAAGATACATTATTTGTGTACTGAATGTTCATTATTTAAAAGTACATTATTTGAGTACTAAATGTTCATTATTTGGTATTAATGAGCTTTTAGGAGTTAATAACCAAAATGATCCCTCGACTATGCCGTAATTACCAATTTAGTCCTCGACTATCATTCTTATGCAATTAAGTCCTCAATTATGTAATCTTTGTCCAATTTAGTCCTCTGTTAACTTTTCTGTTTGTTGATGGTTAAAATTAAGGACAAAGATGTAATTTCATAAGCTTCCAAGCAAAAGTTACTAAATGAGTAAATGTCTATGTATTTTCCTATAAATTTCTCCGTCCTTCCGCACGCTTTTCTTCCACCCTCCACCTGGCACCTGCATGCCCCTTCAGCAGTCAAAGAATGAACCACCAAATCATAAATACTATTTCTCCAATTAAACTTTTTTGTTTTCTTTCTCCTGAATCGCCATAATCTCCACTTAAAACATATATATATATATATATATATATATATATATATATATATATATATATATAGTTTTTGTTTTTTTCTTTATTATTATTTATTGTAATTGCGATATCAAACTCCTCGATCATCTTTCAGTATAAATTATCATGTGCATGCATGCATCCTTATTGAACTGATTTACAGAAATCCCAGGGAAGATTCAATTTGAATTTCTTGTTTGTTCAATTTGGAGTATATATGCTTCAAGTACACTTCAATTCCGGTCTTCTTCAAAGATGAACAATTTAGATAATGACCAGCTTCCTCTTTCCACCTTCGCACTTACATCGAAACTGCTAGAACAGATCTTGGAAGAGCGAAACAATGGACTCCTCAGCCTCCGGCAGTTACTTGATGGCTTACAAACCAGTATTGCATCCGGCATAGCCGGAGACGAGGCGGATATCCACTGCCGACGAACAGTGTTTGGAACCAACGTTGTCGTCTTCGAACATCAACCGCCTAGTGCCTTCACCTTCCATGAAATTTTCTGGGAATCAATGAGAAACTCGACGTTTGCTCTCCTTCTTTGTTGCGTCGCGCTTTCTATTGCCATTGGGGTTCGGAGAAATGGGGCTCGACAAGGATTTCTAGACGGAGTTATCTTTTTCCTGGCCATATTTCTCTCCCTCCATTTCGGAGCAGTTTTTAAGGTTGTAAAGGCTAAGTGCATGAATAAGAAGAGATGGTCGAAGCGGAGAAACGTGGGACTGGTTAAGGTGATTCGACATGGCTAAAAGCTTCAAATCTCGGCGTCCGAGGTAATGGCCAACGAGGTTGTTTGCTTGGAGCCTGGGGACGAAGTCCCCGCCAATGGGATTTTCATCCACTACAAGAAAAATCACGATTCGCGACGGAAAAATTCCGTCGTGAAAATGCGAAATTCTGTCGCAAATTGCATTTTGCGATGGAATTTTACACTTTCGCGACGGAATCCATTCCGTAGTGTCAAGGCTTGTCGTATTTCATTTCGTGACGGAAAAAATCCGTCGTGACCATTAACGACGGAGAACGGTGACAGAATTTTCCGTCGCAAAGTAGGCGACGGAAATCATTCCGTTGCGAGTCCGTCGCGATTTTGGCAACGGAAATGTTTCTTTCTGTCGCCATCGTGTGAAACAAATATTACGTCGCGAAACTTATATTCCGTTGCATATTTCTGTCGTGAAGTATAATGACGGAAATATTTATTGTCGCGATCCCGTCGCTAACCTTTCCGTTGCAAATTTTTAATCCGTCACAAAATTCTGTCGAAAGAAAACAAGATAACAAATTACCGTCGCATACCTTTCTGTCGCAAAATTTGTGTTCCGTCACAAATTTCGTCACAAAAAATTAACAGAACTAATTTTTGTGGTGATTCTGTCGCGTTTTGGCAACAAAAATCTTCCCATCACCAATTTTGTCGCCATAATAATACTGAATATTCCATCACTAAAATCACATTTCTTCTCAATTATGCTAAATTATTTTTTTAATATTTTTGTAATTATTATTATTTTGTTAAAATTGTAATGTTATTATTTAAAATATTAATATGCAATTATATTTATAAACAAAAACACTAATAAAATTAAAATACAATATAATTTGTAATAAAAAATAATACTATTTATAGTTCAAAAAAAAAACGAATGTTATACTTAATACAAAATTCATGTCAAAATAACAATATAATAATCTAAAAAAAAAAAAAATCAATATCAAGTTAAATCCAGTTGTAATAACGGTGATGATGAAGTACTAGCTCTCTCATTCTGAAGAGTTTCTAATCTTTGCTACATAAGAAGCATAGAAGCCTTCAAATTCATAAATTTTTCTTACTGTCTTCAAAATTTCAAATATCATTCCACTTCGTCCATATTTCTTCGGTGATATTGGAAGATCTTGGGTTGTCCTTCATTCTGCTTTATAATCAGATTAGTGTGTAGAGATAAACTAAATATTCATCTGATCATAATTAGTGTTCTTACTTTATTATCAAAAAAAATAACTCTGACCGTTGAAAGCCGTATGCTCTACTTTACACCGCTCAACCATCGTGGAGCCACGATATTTTAAAGTGCTTCAATATCTCCCTGAAAACAATTCATATTAAAAGAAAAGGCGTAAAAGAAAAGAAAATTGGAAGAAGACTAAATGGAGACTAAAACAATCATCAATGTAAATGAGATGATAGGGATGGAATGACTCGTGAGCTATTTTGAGAATTGTGTTAACTCACTTTACAGAAATCCTTGAAGACATGTATGATTGCTTCTTGAACCTCCGAAACAAAATTTTGTAAATTTCAAGAAAAAATCCACTTCATATTAACACAACATATCATTGAGAAATCAATAGTAATAATAAGGAAAAAAAAGGCATGAGATCATACGGGTCTTTGCGACGTATCTCCTCATTATGACAATGCAGCACTTGATTCCCCAAACACAGTTTCATTTATACTGTCATATCAAATCAAAATGGATAATTATTAATTTGTCTTATTAAACACTAGCCATTTAAACAAGCATAAAAACATGATAATTAGAATACACTATAGGATTGTGTGAACCACAGGATGATCCCTAATTTCCAATCTTTCCTGAATATCTTCTGTAATCTGCCATCTCAGCTCATGAATCAATTAATACACAGATTGCAAGGGAAAGTAAAGAATATGTAAAATTTAGAAATTATCACAAAGGTGACCAAAGATAATATAATGTCCCATTAATCTTGTTGAAATAAGAAAATAGCACACATAGTCACTAAGGGAAGAGAATAGCATGTACATAGAACACTGAATTCAAGCAATCCCAATACTAAGCAAGCTCTAAAGATTTCCAGCTGTCAAAATCAAACATTTTTTAAAATGTACTTCTTACAGTCAAAGACAACTTAGAACAATCAGATATCAGTCACCACTTGTATCTACTGAGTTGTCGCTTGTATTATGTGTGTGAAACAATATTCAGGTTCCGCCATATATAAGACCTTAAGAACAAACATTATATTAGGATTCAGTGTTTCATATTCGGATCCTGAATGAAATGAATTGCTCTTGTTTAAAAAAAAAAAAAACATTATATTGGGATTCAGTGTTTCAACAAACCTCTTGACTCTT
Source organism: Ipomoea nil (assembly GCF_001879475.1). Classification (NCBI taxonomy): domain Eukaryota; kingdom Viridiplantae; phylum Streptophyta; class Magnoliopsida; order Solanales; family Convolvulaceae; genus Ipomoea; species Ipomoea nil. The sequence goes on from NW_017617601.1 coordinate 28,646, forward strand.
TGAGACCACAGGTTCACTTGTTCCCCTGACACATTTAAAAAGGGGGTTGCCTTGCATCTGAGAAGAATAACTGATATTAATCTTGAATCATAGAATCCCTAGGCTATAATAAAAGATCCCAATTTTTTAAAAAAAAATAATAAAGGAAAATTATACAAGAGACCATCCCCGGAAACTCCAAACTTCATCAAAAATTGCATGTTTCTATTTCATCAATTAGCCCAACATTCAATAAAATCCAAAAAAAAAAAAACCTTAATTCGGGTTTGCAGATTCAAATTCACTCCAGATATAATCAAAATTTTTAATCAAATAACTACTACTACCACGCCTGCAGAAATTTATGGCCATTGGAGACACGACAAAATACACCAGAATAGCACAGACGAGAGAGAAAAGAGAGAGAAACCTAAAAGAAAACAAAATTAATGGAGAAATAAGAGGAGGGCGAGGGAACCTGTTCAGATATGGGGAGACTCTACAAAGGCCTTCTTGGAGGTGATCGGAGAAGATGACTTGAGACTCTACGCAGCAGCTGACAGTTGAATGTGAAGGCGGCTGGCGGCTGATGGTGACGGAGGTGCTGGCAAGTAGCGAGGACGACGGCAACTTGGTTCCTGTGGAAGGTCTTAGGTTTAGGTTTGAGGGAGTTTTGAATTTAAGTGTAGAGGGAATTATTATTTTTTATTTATATAATTGAAGTTATAAAATTAGTTCTAATAATAATAAAATGATTTTAAATAATATATAAGATTTTTTAACCTAAGTTATATATCATGTAATAAAAATAAACGAAGATATATATATTAAAAAAAGACATATGACATCACTTTTTTATAAAGACCGACGTTATATATCTTATTACAATTTTAAAAAACATAAAATATATAAATAAATATTTTTTAAAAAACCTATATGTATATCTTATAATAATTTTTTTTTTTTGAAAAAAAACACTTATGTCTATAATTTTTTTAAATATATTTTATCTTAACCATACTACGCTATTTCCTTTTTATTTTTTATTTTTAAATTAAACCTAAGACGCACGTCGTAGGCTTATTATTTTAAGTTTTTTTTTTAAATAATAACAATAATAAGTCGGGTTAAAAAAAACCCAACATATTATATGTATTTATATTTAAAATAATTTAAAAACTCTTACGACGTTAGTACTCTGTGCATGATTTTATATATATATATATATATATATATATATATATATATATATATATATATATATATATATATATATATATATAGTTAAAATGCATATATTGTGCATTGAAATTAATATCCGACACACAAGTCAAAATTGATAAATGTTTAGTATAATTTTTAAATATTGAATAATTAATATAAAATAAAAATGATTAGTTTCGATATAATCATAATGAGTTTTTTAAACTTGTAGTAAAACTAGTAGTAAAGATAAATATTGTTGTACGGATAATAAAAATGATGTCATAATAATTTTTTATATTAAAATAATTGAAATCTTTTAATACAATATTAATTAGATACTAAAACTTAACTTAATTTTTGTTAAAAGTGAAATTATTATAGTAAGTTTACTCATGTAGTGAAATACTCCACATGTCCCTAATTCATTTTCACATTTGTCTTTTTTTTTTTTTTTTTTTTTTTTTTTTTTTTGCACAGTTTTTAATGCAACAAAACAAATGTTTCTAATTTTCTAATTTCGCCGTTCAAAGTAGGTGTCATCTGTGCAAAGTACAATTGTACTTACGTCATTAATTGTCTAGAAATTTGAACAAAAAAGGAAAATTGGAAAATGAAAAAATAATAGTTGTGTTCAATTTTGAAAAGAAGACACTATTTCGAGACAAACTAAAAAGAAAAGTAAGACATGTAAAATGTGATGGAGGGAGTAATGATGAAAAAAATTTCCCACTTTTACTATTACCAAACCTAGTGCAAAATTGGCCATTAAAAAATTATGAATTTTAGTTAAAGAAAAAAATAACCTTGCAACAGAAAGAACGACCATCGCAAGTTCGGTCACACGGGTGGGTTGTTGGGTTTGGGTTAGTTGGGTCGAATTAAATTTGGGCAAGGTTTTAATATCATAATAGTTCATGTTATTATAATGGATTAGATTATTTTTTTCTCAAAATTTATAAGTTGGACCTTCACATATAATATTTTATAATTTTTTTAAAAAAATAGGATAAAGATTTTTATTTTATAAATCTAATTTAGATTTGTAAAAATAATTGAATTGTAATAATGTGTACTTAATTATATTAATTTATGAAATAAATATTATGCCAATGCATTGCCCGAGTAGAATTATATTGTCAGATCAAATTAAATTTCAATTATACAATTATTCTATAAATTTCTCCAAAAAAGTCTAAAAATATTAATTTGTGATGATTCTACAAACTGTAATTCTAATACTAATGTTAGTTACTAAGAAATTCTTGAAATTTTGATATGATTAATACATTGTATTAATCATTTAATATATTTTACTATTTTTAGTAATTACCCACTTTAAATATCAATTCTTATTGTAATTTCAAATATTTATGTTCATAACTTTATCTTAACAAATCAACATAATTATTAAATAAAAACTTTATAAATGAATAAACGTCATATTTTATTCTTATATATAATTTAATACCATTAATAATTTTTAATAATTCATATGTCAATTTTACATTAAATTTTGAAAGTTTTCCATTTGTAATACCAAATCTAGTGCAAAATTCCACCATTAAAAAGTTATAAATTTACTTAAAATTTAAATATTCTTGCGACAGAAAAGAACGACCGTCGCAAGTTCCTTCGCCAAACTCAAATGTGAAATCTATCTTTGCGCCAAAATCTTTGTAGCACGACAGACATGTGGGGCGTCGCATTTTCTATCGTCAATGTGTTAACATATTTGCAACGGAATTGATTTCGTCGTCTCATTCTTCAACAAAAATAAACTTTATTTAAAAAATTAAATATTTTAGTGACGGAAATAATGATCGTCACAAGTTCCGTCGCCAACCTCAAACGTCAAATCTATCTTTGCACTAAATATCGCAACAGAATTAATTTCTGCTGCCGATTCCATCACCATAGCGCGTCACATTTTCTGTCGCCAATGTGTCAACTTATTTGGCAACAGAATTGATTCCGTCGTCTTTTCTGTAGCAAAAATAAACTTTATTTCAAAATTTAAATATTTTCGCGACGGAGAAAATACCCGTCGCAATTTTCGTCGTCAGCCTCCGTCGTCAATTCCATGGTGCAAGATTGTGTGGGAATATTTTCCACTTTGCGCTAAATATCGCAATAGAATTTATTATCGTCGCCGATTCTGTCGCAAAACCACGATGGAACCATTGGCCGTCGCTTTTTCAGTCGCCATTCTAGTGACATAACTTAATTCTGTCGCAAAATCCGTCACAAAAATGTGGGCGCCAAAATTTTCCAGGTTTTTTCTCACTTTGCGCCAAAACTCACTACGGAATTGAATTCCGTCACTATTTCCGACGCAAAATTGTGACGAAACACGTTCCGTAGCAAAAACCGTCGCGAATCAACAACGGATCACGTTTCGTCGCGATGTTTCCGTCGCGATTCGTGATTTTTCTTGTAGTGATCAGAAGAGGCGGCGGTGTTAATACCGCCGTGTTTACAGGCGAAAATCCGGCGGAAGAGGCGGAGGAAGGTGAGGGTTTGATGGTGGTTACAGCGGTGGGGAAGAACACGGAGAGGGAAATACTGTTGAGACAATCAAGAAAACACCAAAATCCAGAGTCAAATGTGTTAGATAATAAATTGACTAACATAAACTGTAGTAACGAGTAACATGTCTCGTAGTAGCGGATGCTTCAGGATCATCCGAATATCCCTTGCCATAGTTGTTGTTATTGCCATGGGACGGTAAACCTGCAGAATAGTTTTGTCTACCACTTCTCTCCCGAATACCTGATGGTGCGTGTATTCTGAATACGGGAGCTGTGGGAGGACTGTTTTGCTTAGAAGCCTACATGCCATCAATGTAGGCAGATATTCAGTTAAAGCTTAACTGAATATCCTGAGTTGCCTAACAGATTAAGTCACTAACTGACTTAATCTTCCACTTGCACCACAACCACTTAATTAATACAATATATTATAATATATTGTATTTAGGGAAAATACTTACATTCTCCCACTTGGTGCAAGTACTGACACAACCTTCATTAAAGAACAAAACACATGAACCATAGTAATACGTCCTCTACTAATCAAGTGAGTAATATCTTCTATGATCACATGCATTTAAATTCCCTAACTTAGGTTCTTTATGAACAAACCCTACGTTTATTCTTAGTCCCTTAATGGATGTTTCTTAAAATATATTATGTGCACAACTGAAGGAAGAAACCATCCAAATTCACTGTGTGATCTCTAAAATCTTAGAAGCATGCCTTAAGTAGAGATCTCTTATGTTAGCATAATGCTAACTATATATTCTATGACTTCTTTATAAGTTAACGTACGCACTACCTCTAACGGCTAAGAGCTTGGAGTTGACACGTCTGTCACTCCCACTCATTAAGATAGCCAAAAGATAGTCAAGTCATAAAACATTCCAATAACTTAGACAACAAACCAAAAAAGTCTAAGTCCATAAAATTTGGAATCTTAAACATACACCAACTTCCTAAATAATCTCAAGGTCCACCTTGAAATTAATTGAACATAACGAGTCTTACTTATATGTCTTGCAAAATTGTTTTGAGCCTTACAAACCAAAATGGCCCAGGATCAATTTTGAAGATCCTAAAGACTATTAATTGCTAAAGAATTTATTAATTGGCAATGCCCCACAAGTTAAATGCTTTCGTTCTAATAAATTCATTAATATTGTTACAACATTTTCATAAATATGTTGTACAACCAAACGTTCAATGAAATGAACTTATGAATTATTAGAACAAAAATCTAAATTAATACTTGTGGAAACTTTTGGACTTATTGCTAGACGCACAATCCAATTTGGAATGTATGAAAACAATTAAATCCATCAGCTTTAGTGGAGTATTTTAATGATCTTTTTCTAAATGATCACTCCCACTGATTAACATATTCTTTAGCCAAATTAATGATATAACACTCATAATTGTCATAATTGATTTGACCAACTAAATAATGAAGATATAATTCCCCACCATTAGTTGGGCATACTAAATAATCAATATTTGGTTCCAATTATAGTCCAACTAAATGAATAATTAATGAGGACATGATTCTCCACCATAGTTGGACATACTAAAATAATAAAATACCCCTTCCAAAACCAAGTTGGAATTTGGCTCAGAAGATATATTTTATTATTGGAATCCAAAAGAGATATATCATACCACGCAACTTACTATAGTTAGTCCAAATAACCAAGTAAGCTTCGTGAAAAATAATTAATAAAAGGTGTATCTAAATTTTGGAAAGTGACTAAATACATGTTTTACCAATGAAAACCATGAAACTTAGAATTATAATTGAACTAAATTTATAAATTCTAAGAAATTGGGATAAAGTTATTATCTAATGGGTTGATGAATTTATTGACATAAAACTTGTCTGTGGGCTAAAGTTTTAAATCTATTAAATTCAATTAAACACTTATGATAGTGTTTTATCTCAATTACTAAATAGTCAGAAGAATCTAGTGGCATAAAACTTGCCTGTGGGCTAAAGTTCTACTCAATTAGATCCAACTGAAATTTTATGATGAAACAATTATCAAATGAGTTGAAGAATCTAGTGACATAAAACTTGTCTGTGGGCTAAAGTTTTAATTTAATTAGATAAATTACAACCATTATGACAAAAAAAAAAACTTATGAGATCATGTTCTTTATCTTTAATCCCTGTGGGTAAATTAAGATATATGACCTAAAGTTTACATCATAAAATTAAGCTTCATGATAGAGGTGAAAATTACTCATAAAGTAATTAAGTAAAATTCTTTATTTCTATCATTACTGATAAAACTACTAAACTACATTCGGATACATAATTGCCTGTGGGCTAAATTGTGATCATAGTTTAGTATTTCATCCTAATTAATCATACAAATATAACGAAATTGCCTGTGGGCAAAATTCCATCATATTACATACAATTAATCACAACTGGTATGTCTAAAACTTTATGTCACCCAACTCAATATATAATTTTAACTGTTAAGGATGTTGTGGCTACTCCCCAACTAATTAAAATTATAAGATCACTAGACAATTTTTATCAACTTTTATGTGACCCAACAACTCAATATATAATTTTAACTGATTAAGGATGTTGTGGCTACTCCCCAACTAATTAAAATTATAGGATCAGTAGACATTTATCATTGCCATCTTTATGTGATTTGAACTTTAGACAATTTTTAGTAAATTAAAGATGTTGTGGCTACTCTTTAATTAATCTAAAATTGTTATCACTTGGCAAAAGGGGAATTTAAAGCCTAACAAACAAATTAAACCAACACATGATAGACAATTATTAGGTATACTCCCAGGAAAGTTGGTCGAGACGAAACTCGGTTAAATACCAGCTCCTTAGACAGAGTAGCGTCGCAAGGGGACTAGTAGCAACAAGGCTTTTAAGGCAGGGCCATAGAACTAGTATTCCTCCCCAGAAAACTTCCCTAAGTCATGTGTTTTCATATTTGAAGTAAAATCGTTTGGGAGATCTATAAGATTGTAGATTCACCTATGGATAAGGCTTTAAATGGATGAACTAAATTAACAGACTAAACGTGCTTAAATTCAGGCACTACCGCAATTAATTTTGTGCATAAAATTCAACTTAATAAGGAACTAAATCCATTCTCAAACTATGCTTTCTAAAGGCATAATAAATCGCATAATCTAAAAATAAAATATTATGCTTAGAACAGATATGCATAAAATTAAATAATAAACTCATATATTCCAAATAAATTGCATAACTAAAAACAATTTTAATATGAGCAATATCCTCAAGTATACAATTAATATTCAAAATTAGTATGACTTCTAACCAAAAGAAATCCAAAATTTGAATAATAATATAATAGATATATACTTTGAAAGGTTAAAAACTAGCCCACGTGAAAATGTTTTAATTGCATAAAATCAAATTTGTGAGAAACAGGCTGAATTCACAAATATCAAGTCATAGTATATGTTTTATTCATAAATAAAAAACTCACAAATCCTAGTTGCATAATTAAACTTAATATTATGCACTTAATGTGATTGAATGCATAAAACAATTTAAAAAGTATGAAAACACCAAATGTGTATTCACTTATTCATACTTAACTAAATGTGGGCACTAACATCTAAAATCACAATTCAAATACTAAATAAATTATGGGATAGATGTACAATAATGCCTAGAAAACATGTTTTTTCCAAAATTCTGAATTGATTCAAAAATCACTATCCAAAACTCAATTAATAATATTATTAATGGCATAAAATTGAAAATAAACCAAAAGAGCAATAAATATCCATTAACAATATTATTATGTTAATTTGGAGACTAAATATGAAAAAACAATAGTTAAAACTGTTAACCTTTAAACCATTTCGGATATAACTTCAAAATTTAATACAACTTAAGTTCGAAAAAACAAATGCAACATAAATCTATTTGGAAACAATTAATTAAAATATTAATAGTAATAAGGAGCATTATAATCACTATGAACATTTTAATAATGACAAACATGGTAATACATGTCTTAATGTTTCCATATTCTTAAGGATAAAATGTGACTAGTTCAAAATGGTTAACAGCTATAATAGTAGTTACCAATAATAATAAATTGTAAACTGTAATTAATGATTTGTGTACCATAATGATGCAAACTGCATCTATCGATAGCACTAACCTCGATAGCGAAGAAAGCCTCCAAAATCTCCAACCTTCGCGGAGAGTTTAGTTGACTCGTCGATGCTAGTAATATCAATGAATCGCCCAATGGTACATAATAGTTCATCGGTAACACTTAATTACCATTATTAATAATAATGGAAAAATGAAGTGACATGGGTAATCTTACCAATGTACCAAATATAGTAAATTACCATGAATGAATAATTATTATGAAATGTAATAAATGAGATTATCCCCCCAACTTAATAACAGTGATTAATAATGCAAATTAATTACAATAAATGCAAAACTGTAATTGAGGGATGCCAAATGTTAATCTCAATTTATCACCTAATAATTAATCATGAGTCATAAGGAGACTAAAATTAAGGTATAACCAGATTACCATTGTAAAGGCAATAAATATCAATTATGTACATTGCTGCCATTAAAAAAATTACTTAATATTATTGTTAAGGCCCTAAAAACTATTAATAGATTAAAAACATAATCAACTTAAATTATAGTTATAATTCTTAACGGCCAAAAACAATAATTATAATTCTTAATGGCTTCAAATGGTAATTGTAATCCTTAAACATTTAATGACTCAAAATCACGCAATGATAATAATTATAGCACTAAATTGCTTAAGTCAGGCCCATAAACCTTAATGGCCCAAGTTAATTATAACATGAATGATAAATGTTCTAATATGGAAATAGATCCAAACATTATATTATCACCAACGATAAATACCGTTAACAAAATACGGTAGTTAGTAATAATTGAAACTTAATAAACATGTTATAATCAAAATAAAAAAATGCTACAATTATTATTAAAATATCAATCAAAGAAGGTAGAATCTACTACTTTAATGAGCCAGATAGATCTTAAATAGCTTGTTCAAAATAGGTTTAAAAGTATGCTAAAAATTAAGTGAGAAACCAACAAGCTGACTTAATAGGATATATTATCCAAAATTAGCCTAAGGATCTAAAAGTGAATGATATTAAATATGAAGGTTATGAGTTAATAATATGCTATATCCAATCTTAATATATGCTTTTCTAAATGTATACTTATAATAAAATAATTTATGAATATACAAAGCATGCTTGGATTTTACATATTAATATATTATTAACTCATAAATACTAAATAAATTGCAATAATTCAGGCAATTTAATATGTGCCTTAATATTAAATTAAAATTCAAAATAGCAAAATTTAAAACTTTAATTTTTGCCCATAATTGAATAATAATTTAATTATGAATTTAATGTAAACTAAAGGGCATTAATATAACTCTCAATATTAAATTCAAATTCAAATAGCAAATCAAAACTTAATATTTGCTCAAAAATAAATAATAATGTAATTGTGACAAGAACTACTGTAATGGTGCTAATAACGGCAATAATTCAATCACAAATAATGCCATAATTAATCTCAATTTGAAATTTGTAATGCCAAAATTTAAAGAATAACTAAAGGGCATTATGATTTCAAAATTAAGCAATTACCATATAATTTACCACTTGCCAATAAAATAATATATAATTAATTAAGGTAATATAAAGATGGCAACTTTAAACCTAACATAAACACCATTTACCAAAATTTATATATATATATATATATATATATATATATATATATATATATATATATATATATATATATATATATATATATATATATATATATATAGGGAAGGGATCAGGTGCATTTGTGACTTCCCGTGCGGTTGTGCGGTGGATTAATGTGCGTGAGGTTTATACTTAATGTGCGTGAGTGTTGTACTTAATGTGCCTGAGATTTGTACTTAATGTGCGTAATGTTAATATGCGTGAGTTTTGTACTTAATGTGCCTGAGTATTCTGCTTAATATGCGTGAGATTTGTGCTTAATGTGCGTGAGTAGTTCAGAATTACGAGCTCAGAAGGAAGCAGAACAGAAAACTCACGCACATTAACGCCCAATCTTCTTGTTAATTCTTCCTTCAATTTGGCCATGGATTCTGGATTATCAGCTACCTTCAGTGCAGTTGAATGTTTATATAGATGACGCACGCACAGCAAAATTTGCACACCAGCTAAGTGTGGATTTTTGTTGTATTATTCCCATAATTCTTAACCACCATAGCCCGCCTCCGCATCATCATCATCATCAGGGAGGGGGCAATGGCTACGAGGGATGGGGAAGAAGCTGACATCTATATTTTCTGCTGCATTTTACACATTCATGCACATTAAGTACAAATCTCAGGCACATTAAGCACAACACTCACGCACATTGAGTACAAATCTCACGCACATTAATCAACCGCACAACCGCACGGGAAGCATTCAACCGCACGAGAACCTTTCACTATATATATATATATATATATGTGTGTGTGTGTGTGTGTGTGTTATTCAATTCAATGAGGCAATATTTATATGGTAAAAAAATAATTGTAGATTGCAGAAAATAGAAACGTAGCGTACCAGTTATCTCCTTCCTCTTTCAAAGAAACGCCGGAAAACCAGCGAAGCGGGGATGAAGCATCGGCCATCATCCTGCCGTCCCCCTTCTTCAGATGAGGAGCAACAGCAGGCCACCGCCATATGGCCTGATGCAGTGCCGACTGAAGAAGAAAACAGTGCCACCCGATGTAGCCGTATCTGCCCGAAAACGTGGAGATGCAGCGACGTCACCGGAGAGTCCAGCTCGCCTTCGCCGGAACTACTCGTCGCAGGTCCAGGTTCGCCAGAGCCTCCATTGCGACGCCGCCACGTCGCCAAAAATCCGTGCAGCGCCTTCGCCATCTCGCTTCACTAAAGCACTGCTCCGCCGACGCCGCACACGACCGCACGTTCTGGACGAGGAATGGCGACGGAGAACACCCAGCGACCACCTTATTGCTGGAGAGGGGAAACGGGAAGATCGCAATGCCAACTCCGTACCTTACTGCCGACGCCTGACTTAAAGGCGTAACAGTGGCGGCTTCGGAGAGAAAACAAGAAGATCGCGACCATCTTCTTCGTGGAACAAAACGCAGCAACATCCGGTGCACGTTCATCCATGGATGATGAAGCGCTGATGACAGCCCACAATGCCCCACGGCACCGCCGCTACTTCATAGCCGCCGGTGGACACTGACTCTGTTCGTAGTCCGGCGATGGTAGGCACTTTCTCGACTGGCAACAAAAGAACATATCATGTTTCAAAAGAATAAAAAAACTTAAGCACTCTGAAAACCTATAGCATATACGAAGCACAGTATACGTATATGAAATTATATTACAATTTAATATAATTGATAACTAGGCAGAAATTAATAGGGCTTTGATACCAAATGTTAGATAATAAATTGACTAACATAAACTGTAGTAACGAGTAACCTGTCTCGTAGTAGCGGAAGCTTCAAGATCATCCGAATATCCCTTGCCATAGTTGTTGTTATTGCCATGGGACGGTAAACCTACAGAATAGTTTTGTGTACCACTTCTCTCCCGAATACCTGATGGTGCGTGTATTCTGAATACAGGAGCTGTGGGAGGACTGTTTTGCTTAGAAGCCTACATGCCATCAACGTAGGCAGATATCCAGTTAAAGCTTAACTGAATATCCTGAGTTGCCTAACAGATTAAGTGACTTAATCTTCCACTTGCACCACAACCACTTAATTAATTCAATATATTATAATATATTGTATTTAGGGAAAATACTTACAAAATGCTCCAAATTTGAGTGTGAAATGGAAAACATAAGCGTTGTCTTGCAGGGAACCTGGCTGTGCTTGTCTCTCCTCACGAAGCTTATGAAATTAAAATTTTACCCCTAGTTTTAATCATCAACAAACAGAAAAGTTAACAGATGACTAAATTGGACAAAGATTACACAATTGAAGACTTAACTAGGTAAGAATGATGTTGAGGACTAAATTGGTAATTACAGCATGGTCGATAGACCATTTTGGTTATTAACTCGAACTTTTAGTATACAAATAATGTTCATTCAGTATATTAAAAATATACCTTATAAGGCGGACCATGATCCATAATATAATTTGTCATGGACAGGTTGTTACAGAAGTTAGAGATAGGGAAATTCATATTTCTTTACGTGCTAGTTATAATATATACGCACATTGCACGATTAAATTAATGCCCAATATAGAAATTAAAGTAAGTAAATAATTAATATAAATTTTAAATATAAAAATTAAATAATATAAAATATAATTATTTTCAATATAATAAAAAAAAATGAGTATTTTCAGTTTGTGATAAAAGTAGTAGTAATGATGCATGTGTATTGTTGTTTATAGTTATAATTGAGAATAAATATCATGTCCTAACTGTTTTCATATTAAAATAAATAATTAAGTCTTCTTAATGCAATATTGATGATAATTGATGAGTTGTTAAAACTTAATTATAGGGGTGTATACTCAATCTAGATTTGTATGGATGAGTTAGTAAAACTTAACTAAGGGGGTGTATTCAATTTAATTAATTTGGATTTGGAGGGAATGGCATGGGAACTATTCCGTAAGGAATGAAATATGTAAGTAATAGAATAGGAATTGTATTCTCTTGTTTGGTTCGCTGAAGGAATAAATTTTAGGAATTGTATTCCAATGTTTGGTTGGTTAAGGAATAAAAATAAAAAGACATAAATACCCCTGTACAAAATATTATTATTATTATTATTATTATTATTATTATAATTATAATTATAATAATAATAATAATAATAATAATAATTATTATTATTATTATTATATTATTATTATTATTATTATTATTATTATTATTATCATCATTATTATTATTATTATTATTATTATTATTATTATTATTACTCCAGTAAAACACGGTATGATTGTTGACTACATAAACAAAAACTTTACGCACTATATAAATGTAAATATATAAATATAAATGTCAAGGGCGTTTTGGGGAAAGACTTTTCTTTTTCCAAGATGCCAATTGCAAACGTTGCAAAATGTGTGTGTGTATGTATATATATATATATATATATATATATATAATTTATTTACATATATATTTATTGATAGATAAAAATTATAATTAATTAAATATATACATTTATATAATACATTATATTTATTAAATATAAATATTAAATAATGTGCAAAGGGTATTTTTGTTATTTGTGATATAAAAGCTATTCCCAAGAGCACGGGAATAGCTAATACCAAGGCCCCCCTAGGAATGGCTATTCCATTTAAAAAGGTAATAGCTTATTCCTAGGAATGTTATTCCCATGACAAAATGACCCAACCAAACATTGGAATAGGTCTATTCCAAGGAATGTTATTTCATTCCTGACCTATTCCATGAACCAAACATGCCATAAACGTTAGGTGGTATTCAATCTATACTATACTATTATAGAGTCTTTACAATGTGTAGTATTTGATGCATATTTTTAGAAAGTTTTTAGAAGTTTATTTGTTACGAATATTTGTAATAGATTTTGATGATATAAAGAGCACTATTTAAACACTTATGACCCCTCATTCTTTGCTTGTAAATTTAGATAAGTTATGTAGATGGACTTACTAGAAGGAAGCAGTTTCGGATGGAAGCATCCTAAAGGGAGGCTTCGAAAGGAAGAGATTCAGAAGGAAACAAGCGGAAGGAGTTAGGTTGGTAGGAAGTTTAGGGGATCGGTAAAAGTCTAAGACCAGAAGAAATCTTGACAGGTATTCTTAGATGATGAAAGAGAATCTCCACGGTATTCCAAGCATGTTGGAGACTCATTGAAGAATGATTTAAGGAAGATCAACTTTGGAAGGAGATCATTCAAGGAAGAACAAAAAGAGTCATTTGAAGGATGCAACTTGCATGACACTTAGAAGTCTATAGACAAGATAGATTAGTGCAGGAACAACTCATTTTTTACTTTTGAAGTGCTTATAAGCTAAAAAGGAAAACTGTCATTACCCTATCGATAAACTGTAAACAATATTTCATTAAGTCACATTAATGTGGTGCAAGTTTAATTTAGCATTTTATGACTATTAAGTGGTAGCATTAATGTTGTAACGGAAATAACGTTTTCCGTTACAAAGCCTATATTGATGGTATATAAGGCTATAAAAGTATAGGTCCTGCCACTGCTCCAGAACACCTGAAATACACCATCTATATTGTCCGGAGACCAAGTCGGAGACATCGTTACTCTGCAGAAATTTCTACTATGATTATTCACAACGCAATACACAAAGGTATCAAACTATGGCTGGAGTTTTTGTAACACCCCCTAAAAACATGCTATTTTAAAGCCTTAAACATGCAGATAACTAAACCAAACAACAATCACAGCGGAAGACTGAAAGATAGATGTATATGAATAAACTGGAATACGGGGTGCTATGCCACGTTCACCAAAGAGATGAACGCACAGACAACATCAACAATGTTTAAATCTAAACCCATTGTCTCATTGTTCTACATCTAAACTGGCACACAGGCCACAAAACGAAATGGAGAAGCTATACTAGCAAGTACTAGACCGTGCACTCGCCTAGACATCACCTGAAAGAACACAATAAACATGGGACGACGCCCGGTCAGCGAATAATGCTGGTAACCCACCAATACATGTGAAAAAACATACATAGGTAATATATAAGTTGTAAAGCCATTTTCGAAACGGAATACATAAGTATATAAGTACAAAACCAGGAGTAATAGTCAACACAAGACTCAGGCTCTCAACAAGAACACGGGAACACATCCCAAGACCACAAGGACAACAACAACTCAAAAGGATAGAGACAAGACCAATGGCAACACATGCCTAGGCAACACATGCCTTTGTGACTACACACGTCACAAGAAGAGAACTCACAACAACGGCTACACAAGCCCTCGTGACATCACCCATCACGAGTTGATATGTCTTCCTTATGCCCGGTTCCAACCTTATGGCTACCCCCAACCTTATATCTAGTTCCAACCTTTACCTCCAGGACTCCTGTACACCAAGTCCAACCTTATTCCTCTGGAAACTGTCGTTCCCCCTCCAACAGTCCCTCCAACAGAACCACCGATTTCATAGTACACGAGGGTACCGATCACACATACGGCAACACATGCCACCCAAGAATCACGTGAACCTTACACAAAGGTCACAACTCCATAATCATGTCATGGCCACCACGAGGACCACTGCAATACTTTGGTGACTAGTGTCCCATACCACTAATCGTGCAATCCAGGTAAAGCCACACACATCACACCTCAACAGGAATCAATCAACGGATCACAACGAATATATGAAACCATACTCAATCAATGAATGGATCACAGTCCAACAACAACAACGATGAATAACTAAAGTTATCATTAACCCATAAGAAGGTACAAACAACACACATGCTAGCATTTAAACACCGAACTAGCATGCTTATCAAATGGGTAAACCGAAAGTAGTTCCGAACAACACACAAGACTCATCACGGTTCAACGAAACACAATGTTGAACACTTAGAACGATTCAAGACACCGAAACCTACATGGATACCTACCATATAGTTCTAGACATACGAAACATCAAGAAGACACTCAAATAGTTCCACAAAAGAACAACGGAAAGTTAAAAGACCAAATACCGAGTCAAAAGAATCACGGGGATTAAATTCCGATCCAACACCAAAGTGTTCCCCACGGGTAGGCTCCCACCCGTGGTTCCGCCCGCGGGTACACTACCCACCGGCCATATGTTCCCCGCGGGTGGGCGGCGGGTTGGAGCTCTACCCGTCGTTTCGCCCGCGGGTACGTATACCTGCACAAATAATCCCTTCGGGGATTTTCAACTCCAAGCTCAAATTCAAGTCCAAAACATGCCAAATCTCACCCAATACAACAAAATGACTTGAATCAAAGGAATAGCCAAGCAATGGCATACAAGAACCCTAAACACAAGCTCTAGATATGCATTTTCACAAGACAATGCATAAACACTCACATTTCATAGCAACACATGTAAAATCCAAGAAATATTCACATAGGTAAGCAAAATAGATTTTGTAGAGCATGGGTTACCTCTTGTAAACTAAAGACTTCACTTTACACCTCAACAAGCTCCTCACA
This sequence comes from Ipomoea nil, assembly GCF_001879475.1. Taxonomy (NCBI): domain Eukaryota; kingdom Viridiplantae; phylum Streptophyta; class Magnoliopsida; order Solanales; family Convolvulaceae; genus Ipomoea; species Ipomoea nil. The sequence continues at coordinate 44,644 of NW_017617601.1, forward strand.
AGGCTCACCTTCCAAACCCACTTCAAGAACATACCAAAAGATCATAAAGATCCTATCTTTAAGAAAAGACACCTTAGATAATACTAAAAACACAAGATGAACTTAATTAGATCTTACCCTCCTAGATGCCCAAATATATGAAAGGTTGAATCTTGGAAGCAACTCTTGAAGTTTTGGCAAGGCTCCAACTTGGCTTAGAAGAAAAGCTATCTACCTTTTTAGAGAGAAGGTGGAGCTAGATTTTTAGAAAGTGTAAGGAAAGAATGAAGGTGGTCTACTAGGTTAGGTTACAATACTAACACCAAGTGAAAGGTCAAGAATACCCTTACTAACATAAGGAAGTGTAAGGGAACAAGGGAACTCCTTACAAAGCTTAAGGTACAACTTTGACTATGGGGTTGACTAGTCAATTACTAGTCCCCGACTATTGAATTTTCAGGATTTTAGGAATTAAATCACCAATTGAAATAGGATTAATTACTCAATTAACCCCTAAGTTGAATTTGGATTTCGGGGTGTCACAGTTTTGCTTGATCATTATGCTTCCGCTATGAGGTTAGGTTATCACATGTGTTCAAATTTGTGTGTATACTCTAACATAAGCTGCAAAAGTTATCAAATGACAGTCGATTTTAAGGGATTGTGGCAACTTTTGGATGGCTACCACTTGCTGAGTGAGAGCGGGGAGATTAAAAATCAAAGTTGACACTCATCTCTCCTTGTTTATAAAAGGAGATCGAACTCTGAGGTAAGAGAGAAGATGATGGTGTGATAAAAATTCTAAGTGCAATTATTCAAAGTGTCCAAGCTCTCTAGCTGAAGTGAAATCTTTAGGATTTTCAAGTCCAACATTCAACAAACCAACAACTATCTGAGATCAACCTAGCAAGGAGACTTAATGGACGACCCTTGGCTAGCTCTGATTGGATAGTACTATAATAGGAAGAGTGGAGTGACATTGTAGTTGACCCCTATTTTGCGGACTATCATCCGTAGAAGCTAAGGCTTCTTAATTACTTTGTATTCAAAACAATAATTACTGGAACCTCTTTGGAGTTAAAGGAGAAGAGTGGAGTATGAAAGTTTTTGAACCATTATAAAAACATTTGTCATTTTACTTTAGGTACTTACTTGCTTATTAACCTGCGAACTAACCCCATATTTGACACACACTCAATCACATTTATTCGTTCAAACCTTAGCTACTCTTTCTAAGGCAAGCTAAAGACTTACGTTGTGAGGAAACTTGTTTTCAAGCTTTGTTATAAAACTATGATTTCCAAATTCAAGCTCAGTTAGAGCTATTTTGAAAAGTTTGAAAATGATAGAAAGGATGTGTTTGGCAAATAGCTGTTAGCAGATTGGGTTAATGGGTTTGACTAGCTTATAACATTTTTGGAAGAATGTTTGGTAAATTAGTTGTTAGCTTATTACATGTAAAATGACCTTTAAGTGTATAATATATTTTCTAAAAACAAAAACATATTAAATAAATAAATAAATTCAACAACACCATCACCACCAACAACTACTAGCTACTTCGTTATAATAATAAAATATAAAAAAAAAAAATTGTTAAGTGAAAGCAATAAAGTGATTATCAATAAACTAAACAATACTATTAATTAAAAATAAGAATGTAGGCAACGCCGGGATTGCAATCTAGTTTATAGCTAGAATAGCCATGCTAACTCATTGTTATTATTTCATTTAATAAAGCATTTAAAACAATACTATTAATGAGCATCTTCCTAATTAATATGTCAATATTATGACACTTAAAGCTGATTAGGAAAATGCAGAGTCTAAGTTTGAGTCAATTAAATAAGTTGTCATTAAAAGGCATCATCATAGGTGGTGGGTGATGTTGGTTTTTGCTTCTTTCTATTTACTACACATTAAGAGGTTATGTTGTCAGAGGAAAACAACTCACTGGATGGTATAATCCAGAAATAGGGAAACCATACGATGAGTTGGTATTGTAAAATAAGGTTAAAACAATGAAGAAGTATGTAATTTAATTATTTCACTGGGTAAAAGATTAAAATATATACAACGGTGAGCAACATCCCAAAAAAGCATTCAAATGACATATGCAAGATATTTGGAGCCATCAATTAAATATTTCCCTCAGCTCTACAATAGATTAAGAGATCGAAGGTGTTGTTCATGCCTCGGATCTAGTGTTGGTGGGGTATAATGGCCATGTTGATCCACCACTACGTACACCTGTAACATTTAAGAGAAAGAATTGAAATAAAAATAACATATTATTTAAATGGAATATGATGCGTCATCTCTTGAAAAAATTGACAGTCGTATTAAAGTTGAATGATTAAACCTTTGTAAGATTTCGCTTCTCTAGGATTTGGTAGTGGCGATGCCAACTCTTATGTACAAATGTTGTAGCAAGAAACAAACCATAAGCAATACCACAAAAAATGAAGACATATATGGTAAGAATGATGAACATTGTAGCAGGAAGGCAATTCCACATCAACATGGCCAGGCAAAAGTTTTGGCAGCCGGCTATACGTTGGTCCAAATTAGCAAGGGAGATGCAAGTTTTTAAGAAACAATAACATCCCAAGCCAATAAGGAAGACCAGTGCTCCTGTTTCATTTACATCATCATCAGACTAATATAAACTGTTGGATAGAAAATTAAAGCTGCTAATTAATAACAACCTTTCAACAAGAGAATTATATTAGTGAGACTTTTACTCTACCATAAAAGAAAGTAGTTTTACATAATTTGATAAAGAAAGTTAGGGATGAAAAATATGCGTACCCATGCTGTAGTAGAAGGAAATAGTGGATTGTGAAGACAAGAAGCTCAAATACTTATCAACAGCCTTGTGAAATAGGAACAAAAATGATATTGCCCGCTCACTCTGATAGATCTCCAGTGGTCCAAGCATTCTCTATGGACGAACTCTTGGGAGCCTTTACAGCGGCAAGGAGATATGAGTTGGTCGCCTTCTCTGGTGTCACTGTCAAGGCAGATACGGCAAGAAAGCGAAGAAGCTGACTCCAAATCCCGATCACTGCTGTAGATAGAGCGGGAACGGCGGGTGGTGTTGGAGCTGCTGCTGTTGCTTGGGTTTTGCGCCACCTGATTTTCGGCCATTTCTTACAAAGAGGAAAAGGAAAAGAAAATTTTAAGCTGAGGCCTGAGGGTGTATGTTGGTGGATGGATTTCTCTCAATATAATGCAGAAGCTGATCGAGGAGGGTGAGAGTGTTGGTTTTGAAGAGGCTAAGGATCGGAGGCATGCATATATCCTGGTTGGTGACGTCGTTGGTGTTTGTCTCTTTCATTCTCAGGTTAAATTTAGAATGGAGAAATGTGTTTAGACTTGGCTTCCTTAGCTTCATTCATGCGTTAAAGACTTAAAGCAAGCAAGAAAGCAATGGCACCGCTAGCTTTGAGTAGCGGTGGTGGAAGCCGTGGGCGGATGGGTTGTTAAGGAAGAGATCAGATAAGAATTGATCGAAGTTCATATTTTTGTATATCTATTCTAGGAAAAGGTTATGGTGTACGTGATCGGCAAAATAGCCTCTTCAAGTCGACCATATAGTATTATTAATTCCAAATACAGAATTTATATCCATAAGGTACATAATTTCATAAAAAACAAATTACAGAATTTCGTAAGGTACAAATACACATGTTATATATTTATTTAATTTATTTTTCAAATTTGATTTAGGTTTATAATTTGTGTTGATAGACACAAAATTTCACAACACAAGCCACATAAATTCATAACACAAGACATTATTTATTTATTTGTGCTATATTACAATGTAATAGAGTCAGTAGATTTCATAAAATAGAAATATTCTAGGGAAAAGGGTCAAATACATCCTCCAACTTTAGGTAATAAGACAATTAGGCCCTCGAACTTTTGAAAGGTGCAATTAGACCCATTAACATATGAATTTAGTGCATCAAGGCCCAAACACCTAATAGTAACTTGTAATAGCAAGTCAATAATACACCGGCGGAGCTCCGACGACTTTCCGGCGAACACATGACCAGCAGGTCGCCGGAACGGCACCCTTAACCACTGTACCGCCCCTCCTCCCTTTGCAAGATCCAGAATTTGCAAACATCGATGGTTGTTAAGTTATGAGTTCGGAGTTGATCTACAGAGGACAAGAGGCGCAGCCGGCGATGGACGGTTATACGCCGAAGCCTCCGAAGCCATGGCTTAATGTGATTCGCCCAATTCGGTATATCCGCGAGCAGCGTCTCGTTTTTCTCATCATCGGCATTGCTGTAGCCACCGTCATCTTCACCTTCCTTCCGTCGTCTAGCCCCGCCCCCTACATCCATGGCGATTCCGTCAGCGGCCACGGCTACAACGCGATCTCCGGCTCTAACTTGCTAGCAGAGACGATGGATCACTTATACCGGCTTCTCTACCAGAGCCGCGTTGGACTTAGGTCCTTCGATTCGGGCGGGAAGATTCCTCTAGGTCTGAAACAGAAAGGCTTGAGGATCGTGGTGACAGGTGGCGCCGGATTCGTATGCAGCCATCTCGCTAGAACTCTAAACTTCTGGATCTTGCAGAGCCATGGCTTGTTTCTATTCAATTCTGAACTCTGAACTTCTGGATCTTGCAAAGGGAGGAGGGGCAGTGGTCGTTGAGGGTGGCGTTCCGGCGACTTGCAGGTCATGTTTTCACCGGAAAGTTGTGGGAGTTCCGCCGTTACATTATTAACTTGTTATTGCAGGTCAGTATTAGGGTTTTGGGCCTTAATGCACTAAATTCATATGTTAATGTGTCTAATTGAACTTTTAAAAAGTTCGAGGGCCTAATTGACTTCTTACCTAAAGTTGGAGGGTGTATTTGACCCTTTTCTCAATATTCTATAAAATAATAACACAAAGTAATACTCCCTCTGTCTCATTTTACCTGTCTTACTTTCCTTTTTAGTTTGTCCCAAAATATTGTCATTTTTCCAAAATTGAACATAACTATCACTCTACATTTCCCAATTTACCCTTTTGACTTTTCAAATTTCTAGAGGTAAGTACAATTGTACTTTGTACTTTGTACAAATAATACCTACTTTTGAGGGGGCAAAATTGGAAAGTTAATAACATTTATTATGTTGCATTAAAAATCGTGCAAAAAGCAAATGAGACAATCATTTAGGGACGGAGGGAGTATAATATAGTGGTTTTTGTAGATAGGGGAATACAGTCTATGTCGTTTGTAGTATGAAAAATGTTACATTTACAAACTTCACCACTACAAAAATGATTTCTTGAATTAGAGTAGACTCTAAAAATTTCTAGATATACTTTAAAACCTTGAGGGGAGCCTTAGAGAATGTTAAATTATTGGGAATATTAGATTATTGAGAATATTATATTTCTGTGTTTGGTTTAAAACTCTGGTATACCGCCACCAACACCACTATTACTACTACCACACCACTACCACCTCCATCAGCACCAACACCACTATTACTACTACCACACCACTACCACCTCCATCAGCACCAACACCACTACTACCAACACTACCACCACCACCACCACCACCATCACCACTACCACCACACTGCCACTATCACCCCATATTATTATTGTTATTATTATTATTATTATTATTATTATTATTATTATTATTATTATTATTATTATTATTATTATTATTATTATTATTATTATTATTATTATTATTATTATTATTATTATTATTATATGTTCATTTTCAAGAAAATAAACCAAATAAAGAAATGCAATCTCTGTTTGGTTGAAGATTTTTTTTTATTATTATGTTATGATGATTATTTTTACTTGAATACCATTAACCTATTTTTATGTCTTTTAATAAATTTTAAAATTAAAATAAATAAATAATGTAGTGGTAAAATATAGAAATAAATTATTTAAAATTAATTAACTAATAGATTGAACAATAATTAACTAAGGCAATGAATTAAAATGACAAAATTTGCAATAAGACAAGGGAATGTGATAATACCTAAGAAATGGGAGGGTATCTCACATTCCCATGTAATAAATATGTAATAGCTAAAAACTTTATGTGGAGGTTATGTTACATTTTTGGAAAAAATTGCATAACTTGAACCAAACAAGAGAATATTATATATTTCCAAACAAATATAACCTTGATTTTATTATATATCTTGAACAAAACGCCCTAAAGATTAATGAATCTTTGCTTGGTTATATAATATTCTCATGTTTAGTTCAAGTTATCTCATTTTTTGAGAGAATACAACTTCAGCTCCACTACACCCTTCAAACCATAGGGGAGATACTCAAAACATCGTCTTATCCCCACACATGTGATTGCTACATCCGGTATCTAAATACCACATGTGTTGAGTTTCTTCATTCACATGACACGCTAGCAAAAGAGATACCTCCTCTTCTTTTTCTACAAAGTTGGTTTTTTCTTCGTCTGGTTTAGTCAGATTGGTGCGGCAATCTGATTGATAGTGGCCACATTTGTGACAACGATAACACTCAACCTTTGACAAGTCTCTCGGTTTATGGGTTGTTGAGGTATTATGGCCACCTCGCCTTCCTCCTCTTCCTCTACCTCTACCTTTGCCTCGTCCTCTATTTCCCCTCGGTGATGGATGATTTTCTGTTGAGATCTTCAATGCTTGTTCTTCATTTTCCTGATGAATAAGTTTCTGCTCATGAATCATTAAAGAACTCTGTAATTCATCCAAGGAAAGGTTTTCCACGTTGTTAGCTTCCTCTATGGTGCACACAACAAAATTGAAATTCGGTGTCATGGATCGAAGAATCTTTTCAACAACATCAGAATCCTCTATTTTGCTATCATGATTTCTCATCTTGTTGACAATCGTGGTTGTACGAGAGAGATACTCTGTAACTGACTCTCCTGACTTCATGCGGAGTGTTTCGAACTAGATCTGTACGAAGTGCTTGAAGCTGCTGCCTCTTTGTTTTTGTAGAACCTTCATACTTTTTCTGCATGGAGTCCCATATACTCTTGGAAGAATCTTTGCATAGGATTGTCTCCAAGATGGGACATTCGATGGCCTGAAAAAGATAATTTTTTGCTTTGCGATCTTTCAGTTTCAACGCCTTCAATCTTGTCCATTGCTCTTGTTGGTCCCGATAGATTGTGTGGTGAGTCTAGAGGGGGGGGGGGGGGGTGAATAGACTCTTGTTTTTCTTTAGATTCTTTACAAGAAAAACCCTGACACCACTTTTGAGTGAGATAAGCACAGCGGAAAGGTTATTAAAAGAGGGTTGCACGAGTTTGATGAAAAGATAAGATGAGTGATGAAAAGGATGATATGCAAGCAGTAAACTAAAGCAGTAAGTAAAGAGAAGAGCGAGACGAGATTTTATAGTGGTTCGGCCAAACTTTGCCTACTTCCACTCTTCTTCCACAACTGCTGGAAGGATTGCACTATCACTTCTTTAGTACAAATACACAAAGACTTCCTTGATCACTAAGCCGGACAGCCTTTGAAGGTTTTTCAACTCCGAGAGTTTACTCTGCCTCTATCAACTTCTTCTTCTAAGTTGAGGTTGGTGAGAAAGTATTTCTTGATTCCTCCAACTGTGAAGTCTTGTTGGTGTGGGATGATTGCTTCAAGAGTGCAAGACTTCTTACAAGATGTAGGGCAGTGATGGGTGATCTACTTCAAATGCCTTAACACCTTAACTAGTTGGTTCGCAAAAAGCTTTGAGATTTGTTCACTTTTAAGAGCTTTTTGCAAGAGAGTAAGTAGAGTGATAAAATGAACCAGCACCTTCTTAGTTGATGAAGGTTGGTTTATATAGGTGATGAAAATTCATCCGTTGGAGGGAAATGAATTTTTTAAACCTTTTATCTGTTGGACAAGGACCATGGAGCCTCATGCATTTAATGCTCCATTAAAGGATTTGTACTATGTAGCCGTTGAAGGTATGGAGGATCTGATGACTTTTGTCTTCTAGCTCCAGAGATAGTACGACTTCATTAAATGCTCTTTGGATAGCGTGTCCCATGAGTTGAGGTCCTTATTGTCCTAGGATGTTGTCAAATCAGACAGGTAGAACATTCTTCTAGTTGATGAGAAGAAGAATACTTGTTGAAAAGAACTGTCTTCTTAATGACAACTCCTTCTTTCGTTGCTGTGGAGTCTTCTTTCGTCTTGATCAGCCTATCTTCTATTCATAACTCTTTTCGTGTGTTTGTTCTAGCTTAACACGAATTACATATGAGTTATGGCATCTTTCGTCTAGAACGAAAGTAGTGATACAAGAAAAACGTAAGAGATAGGGGTCTACTTTCTATATTACATTGGTATCATCAAAATCCTAATACAAGGTTCCTAACAATTTCCCCCTTTTTGATGATGCCAAAACCTATACTCTTCTTATAAGGCTGAAAAGGTGCTCCTTAAGGATAATTCTATTAAAAACACAGCCATTATCGAGAGTTTACAAGTATTTTCTACGAAGAAGCAGCAGAAATAAAGACAAGGACTTTTTAACTCAGACAAGTGACACGAGATGTGTGACAATGAGAGTTTCATAGATATTCAGATAAAGTCATTACAAAAACTCTGTCAAAATAAATCAAAATAAAGGATAACTTACATTTCTAAAAGATTCAACTTTTGCTGAGCTTCCTTCTTTCTTTCTTGATTGTCCTTCTCTTCCTGTCTTCTTTGTGTTCTCTCGTAGTCTATCTTTTCGTTGATTCTTGCTCTGAAAGTCCTGATTGAATTGTTTCTGACGAGCTCTTCATATCCTCCTTTGATGTTTAGACTCGTGTAATTGTTATAGGCTTCTCGAATGTTGTTGCCTTCCACTACTCCAGACTTCCACCAAGAGATTAGTTCAAACGAATTCATTCCTTCTTGATAACTCTTGCCTGACTCTTTATGCACTTTGAAAGCTGCATTGTACGTGACATTATCAGGAGAGTCTTTGGTCACATTTGATAGATCTTTGATGAGATTCTTAATCCTTTCTCTTTCTCTAGCTTCATCATCTCTTCTCCTGATCTCTTCATCGTGTTTTTCCCACAACTCCTTGTTTTGTCTTTTAATCCTTTCGTTCTGAGTGCTCATGTAGTTTTGCCTTGTGTGGTTGTCTTTCTTCTTCAACCAGATGGGATTGTTGCAACCTTCAAACCTTTTACCGCTTCCTTCTTCGTATGGGACATAGTCCACGAAGTTTCCAATGCCATCCATGGTAACTGAGGTATTTTTCATGAGCCTTTGTCTTAGACTTGCTTGATCTCTTCTTGACAGTCCTGTGAAGAGATATTTGGCTTCAGAGCCGAAAGATTGTCGAGCCTTGTGAGGTCTGTCTTGAGTGCGACCATAGCGTCTTTGATCATGAGACTGTCCACGAGACTTAGGTGGATGAGAGTGACCCGAGACTTTGTGAGGAGAGACTCGCTTTTCTGAAGATCTTTCTTTCGTGTTATCCCTTCTTGGTTGGTTGTCATCATCCTTATCTCTGTCATTATCCCTATTTTCCCCCTTTTTGGCATCATCAGCGCAGGCAGAGGGAGGTACAAAGGGGATTTGTCTGATTGCAAGCAGGATGTCTTGAGCATACCCTAGAATCTGAAGAGCATATTCACCAAGTTGATAGGAATTGTCTTGATAAGTGTCAATCTTGGTACAAGCTAAGTCAACACGTTCCTTGAGACCATAATGAGAATGCTTAATCTCGTGTTGCTGTCTAGCGACTTTGTTTGAACTTTCTTCAAGATCAGAAACTCTTTTCACCAATTGCTTAAGAGTTTTGTCGTGAGAAGAATTCGGTTGCTGTGGTTGAGATTGTACATCAAGGAGTAGATTGACTTTTTGACACAAGTCATTCAATACTCTCGTGTCCTTCTCCCTTAGGGCGAGATATTGCTTGTGAATCAGTTCAGCTGAATGAACAGTTTCTCGCATGAGGTTCATAATGATCCGTGGGGACTCAGCGATAGAATCGTCCTCAATGTGTGTTGGAGAAGAGTTCCTGTGTTCGTCATGATGTGGTGCTTCCGGATTTCCACCATGCATCGAGTGGCCAGGTTCAGGTGAGGCTTCCTTTTTGTCCTCATGAACTGGAAGATTATGATGTAGTTGAATAGCACGAGATGAGTGAACTGGATTTTTACTGGATGCTTCATCCGAGTCTTCGTCTTCAGATGGTATTTTCAAGAGAGGTGGTCTTTGTGGGCAGTTAGCATAGTCCGTTTCGACCAAGATAGTGTGGCTATCTTCTGGTTCTTCTTTTTTAGCACCTTCTCCTCCTTGTTGATTATTATCATCATCATTATCATCATCAGTACTACTGTTGTCTGTTTCATCATCATCATTGTCATCATCTTCATTCTCTTCTTCATTGCTCTCGTCTTCACTTTCTTCTTCACTTTCTTCTTCATTTTCTTCTTCATCCTCTTCTTCGATTTCGTTGCCATGAACATCTTTCGTTCCACTAGCACTTCCTTTGGGATCTCGAGGATGATCTTCTGCCATTTGGGCTTTAATTTTGGATAGCAACATGATGTAGCGAAGTTGTTTCAATTCGGCTTCAGTTGCTGGATCCATCGGAGGTTTATGAAGAGGAACTACCAAAGGAGCTTTTTCCTTCCCGAGAGATCGATGAGTTATTCTATAAGAGTACACTCGGTGGATCTCCTCAATTCGCACAGCCTTTGTGACGTCCTGAGTTTCAAGCCATTGAAGTGCGAATTCTTCTTCGTCGATCATGGCTTCAAAAGTTTCGAGAAAGATTCTGAGAGGTGCCGTGCGCCACTTGTGCCATTGTAGAACTCGGTTGTAATCTCTTTCAATCGATTCTCTGAGAGATTTATCAAGGGTGTACTGGTCTGGAGAAGATTGACGAGCAGATGGTTTCGGGGTAAAAGATGTTTGAGCAGCTGTTATCTCGTCTACTAGTGCAGGTTCTTGTGTCAGAATTACCTGCTCTGCAATAGTAGGTTCTTGTGGGAGAGAATGAGCATCAGTTGTAGCATCTGAGGCTGCTTTCGGGATGTTTTCTGGAGAGCCCGGCTCTTGTGGAAAACTTTGACATCTTCCCTCCATTTCTACAGTAGCAGGGTCTTGAGTCAACTCTCGTAGGAGTTGCTCCGCTAGGATAGGCTCTTGTGGATGAGGAACAGGAGATGCATTCGAATTGATGGATTTGTGAGCAACAGGACTTCTTTCGGGCAGAAAGTTTTTCAGTTCCCCCTCAGAGGTAGCTGCTTTCGAAATATCTTCCCCCTGTGATGTTGCTTCTTTTGACAAGGGTTCCCGAATTTGAACAGATCTCATTCGACTTCGTTTGCTTAGACGAATGAGAGGTTGATCATCATCATCTTCAGAGGAGTTCTGCACTATCAAGGTTTCGAGAGAAGGATCATCTTTCGTCTTTGATTGGGTGGTGTTCGTCTTTTGAGTCTTAACCCGAGAAGAGGGTTTTTCTTGTTTCTGCCGTTTTGGTTTTGGTTGAGCTTCTTCGTCTTCTTTGGGGGTTTTTAACTTTCGTTTGGACTTCCCTTTGGGTAGATTGGGTTCAAGAGGAATGCCCAATTCCAATGCCTTCTGTTTGTCATATCCAGATGGTTTGTGTTTCATGTGACAAACCTTTTGACCAGGTGGAGCACCAGCACGTAGAGTCACTCCTTTTGTGGCAAGAAGATGGCTTATAATGAAACCGAAGCCCATCTTCTTTGCAATGTCTCCAGGACTCTTGCGATTGAATGTGATGGTGTGAGCGATGTTGTGGAAAATGATTTTGGACCAATCAACCTTATGCGCATGAAGAAAAGCGTGCAGCATTTTCAGTTTTTCCCTTGTGACATCATCTGTGCCAGAAGTCTTGTGGTCCACAATCTTGTTGAAGATGTCTACTGCAAACTCATAATCCAACCGGAACCATTTTTTCTTGAGGGGCCAGAAGATTTTATCTTTGGAAGGTGCCTCCTTGTGTCGTATGGATTCATAGAAGTCCTCCGGATCCAGATGATAAAATACCAGATTGGATTTGTAGGACTCATCTCGTCTGGGAAACCCAAAAGCTGATCGAATATCCTCAGCAATAAACACAATGTGATGTTTATTAACTCTTGAAGATATGCTTGAGAAATCAGAAGCCACATAAGCATTCAAATAAAACTGAGTAACATCAAGAGGGTACCATTCATCATAGCGGTGAGTTACCAAACCAAATAAACATGTTTCTAATAAAAGAGCGATTATCCGTTCTCCAAAGGCTGTATCCAAGACATACTTACGAAACCCTTCTTCGTCCCACATACTTCCTCCGACGATAAATGGAATTCTGGACTTGATAAACTCTATGTCTTCGGTGGGAAAGCTTGGTATTACTGGAGTGGATGATGGTTCAGGGTTCTCTGGGTTCTTTTCGGAAGGAGCCGCCATTGATGATAGAAAGCTTGACTAGAGATTTTTGAGAGGAAGGGATGAAAAGTTGAGAGATGTAAAAAAAAACGGAATGAAGGTTTGAGCAGGATTTATAAAGCTCCGGGTTGGTGCCCTTAAATCAGCCCAATAAGGAAACTTATTCAAAATTTTTTTTTTTTTTTTAAAAAAATTCAGCGGTTCTTCTTCCTCAAAAGGTAACTGATCATCATGGTTACGTGATAAGAACGTGTACAGATCTGAAACGATCATTCCCTCATTTAATGAGGAGAGAGAAAAAGCACTCAAGTGCTGAGTGGTGCATTAAATGCACGTCTTTGTCCTGTCAGACTAGTGGGATAGAGGCGATTTTCTCGGCCATATGATCCCAATGAAACTATATGAACGGTTTAGATTCAAGAGGAGATAGCGTCTTGAGAACGAGTCAAAAACCCGAATGTTGTTCAGAATTTCACAAGACGCACATAAAGTTGCCCGAGAGATTCATGCTGAACAATCATCATTGTTACCCGAAAGGTTCGAGTAAGATTCGATCAGAACAAACTTCTAAGACTGTCAGCAAGGTTACACAGATAAGACATTACATCTTATTAGCACATAGATAGGCAAGCTTTTATTCAACAAACGAGAAGAGAAGATACATAAACATAGATGATGATTTTCAGAAAATCACTTTTTCTTCCTCTCAACCTTCTTGGATGAAGAACATTCAGGCTTATCTTTCTTCACCCTTCCAAACACTTCCCTATACCATCTTTTATAGCGCGGAAAGTTGGAACCAGTAGAGGACTCAGCCTCATCATCTTTGTCATACTTTTCTTCCCAATTTTCTTGTGCCAGAAAGGCCATGTAGTCCTTGTCAATCCATTCTTTTGGGATCTTTTCTTCATTCTCTGATTCAACGATGAATCCAGCCATATCATCGTATTGAAACGATGAGTCTGAATCAGAGACGAGATTGATAGGAACATTAGGACTATTGCCTGGATATAAGTCACCTTGCTCCTCCCTGAAGCGCCTAGAGGCCTCTAGGAGCTTGCGAGAGTCATTTCTTGTGAACCTTTTCTTAGGTGCCATTGAGAGAGAGAGAGAGGATGGTGAGAATTGTGTGAAATTCTCTCTCTTTTTATAGCCAAGGATTGAGGGGCTTATCCGTAAATCCGTCAATATAGCAATCAATGCTCATTACAGTGTTCAAGATAAGGCTGATTTCAGTTTAGACTGAAATTTTGATTCCCTGTACGGCCTGAGTTCCAACGTGCTTAGCATTCAACAAATTCATAATGAATTTTTGAATTCTTTTGACCAAAAAATAACTTGCAATAAATGCACATAACAGTAAACCTTCCTGTGATCCGAAATCATAAGAACTTATGCAATGCATTTATTTGGATAACATAGCCATCAGAACATACAGGATAGAGAGAGAGAGAGACTTAAACATAAAAAGCTCAACTTACTTCGGTTCAAAGAAAACGATAGGGTACGTGAAGTTCCAATCGGGTCAACTCATCAGTCACATCAGCCAGATTTGTTGTTTTGGCGTATTCATCCAACTCTTCTAGCGAGAGAGTGGGTTCGGGTGGCTGATCTGTGACCCGAGAGTGGACCCTTGAGAAATCCTCATAGGATTGAACATTGGGTGGGGGAACTTCAGGAAAGGGATACCATTGAGAGGTTGGTGTCGATGAAGAGTCTTTGTTGGAGCTCTTCATCATCATGATTCTTTCATAGGCCTCCTGACTGGCTAGTTCCAGACGATACCTCCTTTTGGCCCTAGATTCGTTGACAAGAGTGTCAAGCGCCTCTTTTTCGGGGTTAGGCATTGAGTAGGTTACATTGATCATCTCTCCATCTTCTTTCAAGCTTATGATGGTGGCATTAGGGAGCTTGTTTGCTTCCTGTAAGTGATGCTTCAGACGGGTAGCCCTCTTTTCTGCTTCGTCCATTTTTCCTTTCTCTTTGTTCATACCTGCAATCCTGTTACTTAGAAAGAAGTGAGTGTGTCTTATGTATGGCAAAACTATTTTATAGGCAAATAAGTGTCGTGGAGATCTATACAAAATCTTTTGGATACTGACACTTTCTTGCGTGTGAGACACGAAAACAAAGGTACATGAAAAGATATGGAGATTTATTATGAAGCATAGTGAAGTAACATCACATATTAGGTCATTTCAATCATTCCGATCTCATGCCTTAATAGAGAGAATCTTGTCTCACTCAGAGGTTTAGTGAGTATATCTGCCAATTGATCATCGGTATTAACATATTCGAGAGCAATATCTTTCTTTTCAACATGATCACGAATAAAATGATACTTGATATCAATGTGCTTGGTCCGAGAGTGTAGAACTGGATTGTGTGTGATTGCTATAGCACTTGTATTATCACACTTAATGCTCACTTCTTGGGCATTTACCCCATAGTCTCTTAATTGATGTCTCATCCATAAGATTTGAGCACAACAACTTCCAGCTGCTATGTATTCGGCCTCAGCCGTACTAGTAGCAATGGAATGTTGTTTCTTGCTAAACCAAGACACAAGTCTTCCTCCTAGGAACTGACATGTTCCCGAGGTACTTTTTCGATCGATTCGACAACCTGCGAAGTCTGCATCTGAGTATCCTATTAGATCAAATGATCCTTCTTTCGGATACCAGAGGCCGACATTTTGTGTGCCCTTAAGATATCGCAATATCCTTTTAGTTGCACTCAGGTGACTTTCTTTCGGTTTAGCCTGAAAGCGAGCGCATACACCAACAGCAAACGAGATGTCGGGTCTACTTGCTGTTAGGTATAGAAGAGAGCCAATAATACCACGAAAATTTTTCTGATCAACTTCCTTTCCTTCATTGTCAATGTCCATCCTAAGGGATGTACTCATAGGTATTTTGACGGAACTTTTTCCATCAATGCCAAACTTTCGGATCAGATCTTTTGTGTATTTGGCTTGGTTTATAAATATCCCATCAGGACATTGTTTGACTTGTAAGCCTAGAAAATAATTCAGTTCTCCCATCATACTCATTTCAAATTTTCCTTTCATGAGATTGGAGAATTTTTCACATAGATCTGGATTCGTGCTTCCAAAGATAATATCGTCAACATATATTTGTACCAGTAGGATATGATCATTATCCTTTATATGAAAGAGTGTTTTGTCAACCACTCCTTTCGTGAAGCCACGATTGATTAGAAAACATGATAGTGTATCATACCAAGCTCGTGGAGCTTGTTTCAAACCGTAGAGAGCTTTCTTAAGGTGGTACACCTTTTCGAGGTTATTGTTGATAGCAAAACCAGGAGGTTGTTCAACATATACTTCTTCTTCAAGAAGTCCATTCAGGAAGGCGCTTTTGACATCCATTTGATAGACTTTGAAATTTTTTGTAAGCTGCCAAAAGCTAAGAATATTCGTATAGCTTCCAATCTGGCCACGGGGGCGAAGGTCTCATCAAAATCAATACCTTCCTCCTGACAATATCCTTTAGCCACAAGGCGAGCTTTGTTCCTAACAATGAGTCCATCTTCACTCATTTTGTTTCTAAAAACCCATTTAGTTCCAATGACATTTTGATGTGATGGTCTTGGTACTAGTTCCCATACTTCATTTCGTTCAAATTGATGAAGTTCTTCTTGCATAGCTATTACCCAGTCAGGATCACATAAAGCTTCATCCACAGATTTCGGCTCTATTTGGGATAAGAAGCATGCCATCATACTTTCGTGTAATGACGCTCTTGTTCTTACACCTTCTTGAACATCTCAATAACTTGATCTGGTGGATGATCTTTCAACCATCTAAGATCTGGCTCAAAGACATCTTGAGAAGGCTGAGTATCCATCTCTGGGATATAGGGGAGGTCTATGTAGATCATTGGTTCAGATGGTGCGTTGCTAGAAGGATTGATAGGTTGATTTCCATTTGCTTGTTCAGATGACATTTCGGGTTCTGGTACTTTCGGCTGATACTTCATGTAGGACGAAAGTAAGTCTTCTTCGTCTGAGATGTCTTCATCTACGGATTTCTGAGCATTTTGTAGCTGGGATAACAGGTATCTTGTATCCAGAAGGATTTTCTCAGATTGTTCATCAATTTGACGTGTATGGATTCTTCGATAACCTTTGTTCGCTTGTTCAGAACTCTGAATGCTTTGCTCATGGATGAATATCCCATGAATAATCCTTCGTCAGCTCTTTCGTCAAATGCTTTAAGATAGCTTTTGCCATTGTTGTGAATAAAGCACCTGCAACCAAAAACATGAAAATATCCAATATTTGGAGTCTTACCTTTCCATAGCTCATATGGTGTTTTTGTTGTGAGACTTGTTGATTAAGGATCTGTTCTGTGTATAGCATGCGGTGTTTATGGCTTCAGCCCAAATCTCTTTGGTAGACCTAGTGTGAGATCATGTTCGTGCTGTCTTCTTTTAGAGTCTATTTCTTCTTTCGGCTACTCCGTTTTGCTGAGGATTCGTGCTGCTGAGAGTTGATGAAAGTATTTCCATTTTGAGCAACAGAAATCCTTTATCACT
>NW_017617601.1:68110-158741 GCF_001879475.1 Ipomoea nil
CTCCGGCACCTTGATGAGTCGGCCCTGGTCGAGAGGCTGCAGAGAAGAATCGAGGAGTTAGCAAGAAGGGTGGAGGCACGGGAGCAGTCGCCGGAACCCGAGTACGGATGGCAGCACCATTCTCCCCAGCATCATGGACGTACCTTTGCCGAGGGACTTTAGGTTGCCCGCCATCAAGGAGTACACAGGGGTCACTGACCCACGCGTCCACATGACGAGGTACAAGGCTGCTATGGTAATGATCGGGGCAGGGACGCCATCATGTGCCGAGCGTTCTTGTCCACCCTGGATGGAGCGGCCCAAGACTGGTTCAACACCATCCCTGATGGTTCGATCCAAAACTTTGGGGAGTTCTCCAAGAGCTTCCTGACATACTTCTCCGGTAGCATACAGCGTAAGAAACCCTTCTCTCACCTCTGTGTAGTGAAGCAAGATAGAGGCGAGAGCCTCAAAGACTTCCTGATAAAATGGAAAAAAGGAAGTCAATAATGTCTACGACTTCGACTCCAAGGCGGCGATCCCGATATTTATCAATGCCTTAAGATCAGGGTATTTCCACAAGCAGTTGAATGCCCACCACCCCCGCTCTTACGAAGATCTGATAAGTACGGCTAGCCGCTATGCTGAAGCAGAGGACGTCGACAGAAAGAAGAAGGACGAAGAGGATGGAAGGAAAGGTGGGAAGCCTGGGAAAGCGGGCCCCCTAGCCAGGCACCACCCTCGAACCACCGACCGCAGGGAAAGGCCGAGACACGAACGACCTCGCCTGGTCCCTTGCGTAATCTAACTCCTCTTACCCATCCCGTCAGTGTCATTCTACAGCAAGCTGAGGAGATGGGAATGGTAGAATTCCCCGAGGAGTGCATGAAGGTCTCCCCAAAGGCAGACCAAACAAAGTACTGCAGGTTTCATAGTCAAGCCGACCACGATATTAGATGAGTGTCACGTTTTGAAGAGACAAATAGAAGAACTCATCCAGCAGGGCTACTTTCGGCATTTTGTCAAGCGATCCAAGCAGCCGCAGCAGCCGCCACGATCCATCAAAAAATCCACCAAAAAAATGTCTGGAGAAATGAGGAGTCACCGAGCCGTCCACCTTGAAAAAAAGAGAACACGACCAAATATCTGAGCAGAGTGATAGCGAGAAAGAAACCGAGGTGGCGCCTAGACGACAAAAGAAGCACACCATACACTTTATCTATGGTGGACCTGCAGGGGGCGACATGCCAGCCGGAAAACAAAGAAAGTGGAGCCGGCGGCTATACGTGGGAGAAGTGGCGAGTCTCCCAGAGAAAAGAAACAGAGACAGGAGGCCATCACCTTCTCTGATGATGACCTCCCAGAGGGCCCGTTACCCCATCGTGACGCCCTGGGAATTGAGATGGACGTCAACGATGTCATTGTCCGCCGCATCTTAGTCGACACGGGAAGCTCAGTCAATGTGATGTATTACGATGCCTTCACCAAGTTAGGGATACTTAGGAACCAGCTCAAAGAAGTACGTACCCCACTCTCTGGATTTACGGATGATTCAGTGGAGACGGAGGGGTCAGTGGTCTTACCAGTGGAGATAGGCACGAGCCCTAACATTCGCAAACTTGACTTGGAATTCATCGTGGTAAGACTCACTTGTGCGCACAACATCATATTGGGGAGACCGGCACTAGAGAACCTCAAGGCCATAGTGTCGGTGGAACACTTGTGTATAAAGTTCCCCCACTCCGAGCGGGATAGGGTCGGCAGAGGAGACCAGCGAGCGGCCCGCAGTTGTTACGTTAAAGCATGCAAAAAGATTGGCATAAATGATCCATAAGTCCACACCATCTGTAAAGATAATTGATCGGGTATGGAGCTAGGAACATTTGATTAAGTATTTTCCTTAATATTCTAGTAGTCGTTTGTGATTAGTGTTTGGTAATCGCGGTCCGCCCGCTTTGCATTCTGAAATCTTTTGGAATAATATCTCGTGCTTGTGATCCGCCCATGTTGTTTCCAAAAAAAAAAAAAAAAAAAAAAAAAAAAAAAAAAAGGTCGGAGCCTGCCCCAGCCACGATCGGTCGAGGCGACGCCTCGGCCACGATCAGTCGAGGCGACGCCTCGGCCACGATCGGCCGAGGCGCACGCCTCGGCCACGGTCGGTCGAGGCGACGCCTCGGCCACGATCGGTCGAGGCGACGCCTCGGCCACTATCGGTCGAGGCGACGCCTCGGCCACGATCGGACGAGGCGACGCCTCGGCCACGGTCAGCCGAGGCGCACGCCTCGGCCACGGTCGGTCGAGGCGACGCCTCGGCCACGGTCGGCCGAGGCGCACACCTCGGCCACGGTCGGCCGAGGCGACGCCTCGGCCACGATCGGTCGAGGCGACGCCTCAGCCACGATCGGTCGAGGCGACGCATCGGCCACGATCGGTCGAGGCGCAAGCCTCGGCCACGATCGGTCGAGGCGACGCCTCGGCCGGAGACACGCACCTCTGCCAACCTAGGCCAAAGCCTATCTCGGCTAGCATAAGAATTAAAATAAAATCATATGTGATTAAAAATATATATATATATAAAATCACATATCCTAAATCAAGCAGGATTCTACACAGGATCAAGATAGATTCAGCCTTACTCCCAAGTCAACTCAAACACATCCGTTGACTCAGGAGTAGGGGGGACTGGTGACAGGATAATAGGGCTGGCACCCAACCCGGATCACAAATGAGCATCTGACTCAGCATCACATGGGAACCCAACGGGCAGAACTCCAACGGTTAGAATCCAACAGGTGTCACATTTATTGTCATTGAAGCCACCTTTGATGCCACCATTGATGAGAGAGAGTTAAAGCCTCAACGCCTCATTCATGACTCTTCATATTCTTGCCATTAGCTCAGCTCCCCAAGGATGTCTCTTCATGTTGTTACCGTTAGGACCTAGCATAAATAGAACTTCCCTCAGCTGAGCAGGGGACACACTGTACTTTCTATACTGAGACAAAGAGCAATACAACTATTGTTACTCTCTTTCACGGAACGTCATTCTAATATTATATTTCCGGTAACATTATTACCGTCAGCTATAATCCAGAAACCATATTAGTAGATATCCAATTGATAATTGTATTGTAAAAGAAGGCTTGTTAAAACTAACATTGAAGAAATTTATTTCACAAGGTCAAAGATTAAAATGGTCACCAAATCTCAAAAAGCCACATAAAGGCACTTTTATTGGTAAAGTAGTTATTCTATCAATCAATTATAGTTTATTTGACTACTATTAATTGTTTGACTTGGTTAAAAAATCGATATAAATGTTTGATTAACTAACTTTTTGTAACTCCAAAATGCTAAAATTCAAAAAGCTGTTCAAAGTAACTTTTTCAATTAACTTTTTGAGAAAAATAAATTATACCAAACAGTTATCAGCTAACAGCTAATTTACCAAATACCTTTCTACAATCAGTTAATGTTATCAACTAGTTATATCTTTTAATTAACACAATCAGCTAACAGCTGTCCGCTAACACGGCCAAAATAAAAGCAACATATATACAAATTAAACAAGTTATAAGCAAGACTTGTGCCTCCAAACATCTCCTCTACAAAAGATTGAGACGTCTAAGGTGTTGTTCATGTCTAAGGATCCAGTGTCGACGTGATATAATGGCCACCACTATATACACTTGTAACATTTAAGATAAAGATCGATAGATACAAGAATAATGATGAATTGGTTGAACGGAATAAATGTATCGTTATTATGAGAGAAAATGTATTGCTAGGTTCAAGGTAAAGGATTAAATCTGAGTAAGATTTAGTTTCTTGAGGATATGATATGATTGTGTTTGTGCCAACTCCTTTTTACAGCCATGGTGGCATGAAATAAGCCATATACAATGCCACAAATAACAATGACAACTAGGGTAAGAACTAAGAAGAAGCACAACTGCAGACACGTAGGTAGTAGAAGGCATCCTGCAGGTTGGCGTGGGGGATGACAACGACGTTGTTGGTATTATTTGTCTCTTTCTCAGGTTTAGAATTTAGAATGGAGAAATGTGTTTAGAGTTGGCTTCCTTAGCTCCATTCATGCGGTAAAGCAAGCAAGCAATTGCACCGCTAGCTTTGAGTAGCGGTGGTGGAAGCCGTGGGCGGATTAGTTGTTCAAGAGATGAGGAAATCCATATTTCTTTACATAAATTCTGGTTTTGGTATATCTATTTTAGGGAAACCTTACTATATATACACGTCAATAGGCCTCATAACTTCCTGAAGCCACGACAAACTCTATACGGTATGTATCTCGTGTTATGTATTTTTTGTGCATTGGGTTATGCATTTTTGTGCATTATGTTAAGACATTCTGTACATTAAGCATAGAGATTATGTACATGAAATTGATTAGTAGTTGTATAATACAGAACACATTGTATGTCTTATTTTTTGAATTCATGTCTTATATATTATGTAATTATGTGTGTATATGACATAAATTATTTACACAAATCAGATCTGAGAATAGGTAAAATAGAAAATATGTGTATGTATATTGTGTTATGCGTTTCTGTGTATCATGTTATGCATTTCTGTACATTAAGCGTAAGGATTTTGTGCATAGAATAAATTAAAATTTTGTGTTGTGAAACATGAGAAACAGAAAGTTACGGAATCCGTTAAAACTTACACATCATCGTTTTGATTCAGGGTCCGCAATACTGTGTGAACCTGGTCCACGATATAAATTGCCCATTTACTCTAATAGGCTGGTACCAGGTATAAAGAGTTAACTTTAATAAATTATATTTTAGATCATAGTTTACATTATAAGGTTGTTCATTGATAAATGTTCATTTGTAATATACTGAAGGTTCATTTTCTAATTTACTATATGTTCATATTTAGATAGTATATTAAAAAATAAACGTATACACTAAAATCGAACCTTAAAAAAATGAACTTGTAGTATATTATATTAAAAATTTAATTTGTATGTCTTTGATCTATTTTACAATGTGGACAATGATTGGTTACCATATCAATAGGCCTAAAAGAAATTTCTATCTAATTATGTGACCTGTATAAAAAAGATACAAAATAAAAAAGATTTGAGTGTTTGACAAATAACTGATAGCTGATTAAGTTAGCTAATAGTTGATAGCTAATTGGGTTAGCTGGTTTGACTAACTGATAGTATTAGCTGGTTGTAAAAAAGTATTTGGTAAATAGTTGTTTACTTTTAGTTGATTGTATTTAAATAACATATAAGAGATCGATAAATATATTGTGCTAATTTATTAACTCTTAAATTGCTTTTACAATATTTATTATTATTACTAGTTTTTTACGCGCATTGCGCGATTGGAATAATGCCAAATGCTTGTATTTTAAATAAGTACTTTTAAGTATATCAAGACAAGATTATATTGAAATCGTTCATGCATAAATAATTGAATGTTAAATTTGTGTATTTAAATAGGCAATTCTAAGTTTACAAATACAAGATATTATAGTCAAGATGGATTATAATTGTCAATAAAATAATTGTATAAGTATGGTTGAAACCAAATACGGGACATAAGAGAGAGCAAAAAAAAAAAAAAAAGGGGCATAAATTAAAATATTAAATATATACTAATATTGAAGAGCTAACCGCTGATTGCCAAACAAGGACATTCCGAGATAGTTTCCCACTTCAATTTGTTGTGTGATTTGAATACTCTTTTTGTAAATAAATCCCCCAAATAGTTAATATGATTGGATTAATTGTATTTTATTGTTATTTTTTTTAAACAATTATTATTATTATTATTATTATTATTATTATTATTATTATTATTATTATTATTATTATTATTATTATTATTATTATTATTATTATTATTATGTATACCCTTAGGTCATTTTACATGTTAATCTAAACAGTTAATTTTTTCAAATATCTTTTTACCAACCGTTGATATAATTCAATTCGCTGGTCAAATTTGCTAATATAATCCGCTAACTGCTGATTATCAAACAAGGACATTGTGAGGTAGTTCTCACTTCAATTTGTTGTATGATTTGAATACTCTCTTTGTCAACAAATCCCTCAATTAGTTAATATGATTGACTTTATTAATTATATATTTTTTTAAATTTTTTCATGGTATTAATAAAATACTTGGTAAATAAATATATAGCATTATTTTGTATTATAACTTTGACATTTAATTAAAATATAGTGCACAAAAAAATAATAGACAATATAGTGAATATAATCAATTGATGAATTTGAATGTAAAGAATTTTTACATTGGAGAAATATAAAGACAATGTAACTAATAAAATTATTTCTCTTAATTAATTTATTGATAATGAATAATTTTTTTTTTAATAAAGACATTATAGGGACAATGTAGCGAATATAATCAATTGATGAATTTGAATGTAAAGAATTTTTATATTGGAGAAAAATAAATACAATATAACTAATAAAATTATTATTTTTATTTAATTTGTTGATAATGAATAATTTTTTTTGAAAATAAAGACATTGTACACACATAATTCTAAATTAAAGAAATGCATATGTATTATTTTTTGTTGTAGCTACTAAATTATTATTTAATTTATTAAGAGTAAAATAGAGTACTAATTATGCCAACTTTGATTGAGATGTGGGTCGAACCTAAGACCTTCTTATTGAAATCAATGAGTAAGTTAATGGTGAACTAACAGAAATTAACGAAAAAGATAATACTTAACGGAAAAGTTAACGGATAATCAAATTCATTAAGGATAAATTAGAAAATCTTAAGAAAAATTAAAATCTGATCAATCTGAGCCATTTATTTGATTAAAAAATTTGACCGCCATTTTTTCTATCCATTATAAGTCTAACTCTCTTGGGCTCTTATTAGTATATAATAGATTATTATTATTATTATTATTATTATTATTGTTATTGTTATTATTATTATTATTATTATTGTTATTGTTATTATTATTATTATTATTATTATTATTATTATTATTATTATTATTATTATTATTATTATTATTATTATTATTATCATCATTATTATTATCATTATCATCATCATTATCATTATTATCATCATTATTATCATCATCATTATCATTATTATTTTTATTATTTTTAATATTTTTATCATTATTATCATCATTATCATTATCATTATCATTATCATCATTTACAAGAGTGAGTGAAATCAACAAGAAAGAAATACATTATTATTATTGTTGTTACAGAAATAGAAAGAAAAAGAGGATGAACAATAACAAGAGAGACATAAATAATGTTAGGGATGGCAATGGTAAAATGGTCATTTTATATATAAGGCCAATTCGCTAACCAAAAACTCTACTCTTTTTAGCTTTTCAGATTTTGTGTTATTGTCCTAATAAGCTAATTATGTAACAAGTCATTTTACCAAACACTTAAGCTCTGTTTAGCATAGCTTATTTAGGAGCTTATAGCTTATTTTAGAGTAAAAGACATTTTTGGTCCTAGACTTATAGTGGCACAGACAATTTTAGTCTTCTATAAGAAGGAAAATTATAAAAGGCCAAAGTTATGTAGATTATTATTCAAAGGGGCGGTACATCAGGAAAGGAACTTATTACATCAATGGAAATATGTGCCCCTTTTGCGGCTCTCCTTTGAAAAACTTCACTCGACGCTACCAGCAGACCCCGGATGGCACAGTCACTCGTCAGGGGAAAAAGGCTCGTTCTGAAAGGACATCTCCTCCGATGGTCCGGTAGGAGAAGGACAGAACGCATTCCAAAAGTCCGGCATAAGCGGTGGAACGACAGGCGGCTCGTCATCCGGATACAGCTCAAGGTAACGGGCGAAGTCAGCATCAGTCATTAGATCAGTCGCGGGTCCGTCTAAGTCATCAAGGGGAATGGTGAAAGTCATTTTGAAAGACAGTTGTTCTGGGACCGCCACCTCTACGAACGATCTGTCCTAAGCAGTGATGCGAGCTACAGTCGGAGGTGGGGGTCGACTAAAGACGGAGTATCTGCCACCAAAGAGGGAGCCTCAGTCAACGGTTGAGAGACAGAGGATGTGGCGCCGACATGATGCCTTCTGGAGAAAGGACGACGGGCCTTCTTCTTGTCCTCTTTCTCCGGTCTCGACCTCTTAGAAGGAAGGGGGCGACGCGGCGACCCGAAGTCAATCTTCTTCCCTTTCATAGGGGAACGACCCATGGTTGACTGAAAAGAGTGTGGAAGGACATAATAAGGAGTAGGGCGCTATTTATAGGGTCTCGAGAGAAGATAAAGGAATCTAAACGGCTCCGGCGAATCAGGAAAATCCCCAGGAATTTGGGCGTTACTCGGACAATTAAAGGTGATAGATTGAGAAGATTCGCTGATTAAGGAAGAGATATAGCTACTTTCCCATACCCGAGCCAGAAGGCGGGATATGAGAAAGTGAGGGACTAGTTGATGGGGTATGGACCCCGGCCCAAGAAGAGCAGGCCCAGAAGGTGGAGTCCAAGAAGGGTGAGCCCAGAACGAGTAAGGCATGGCCCAGTGGGTGAAAGACCGGACCAGTAGCAGGGCCCGATAAAGGCCTGGGCCAAGTTCAGGAGGCGGCCCAGGCCCAGGGCAGAGTGAGGACTCGGCGAGAGCCGTTACGCGGAATTTATAGCGGCAGTTAAAGGGCTAGACCAATGAGCCGTTCAGAGGCTCAAAAGAGCCGTTGGCCGGCCCGGTAACGGCACCCAACGGCCTTAAAGCATAATTAGCACTTAAGGACCCCTTTAATGTGTTCTTAACTCGGTTTAATGGAGGGCCTGCTATATAAAGGCCCCTCCGTGAATGTAAAGGACAGGCAAGTCCATGCCTTGAGAATAGAGAAGCACTTTTTCACTTTCAATTATTCTTTTCCTTTTTTTCAAAGCTTTGTTGAAAGGTGGATCCACCGACTAAGGTTGTGTTGGACCTCCCTGGGCCCAAAAACCCTAAAACCCTAAAACCAACACATAGTAATACTCTAAAATTGAACTTATATGCATATGTGTGCTTGGGAACAGTGTTCATGGAGCTCCTGATTTGGTTTTCTGCAGTGAGACTTTATCTAAACTTTTAATGTTCTTAAACTATTGTGAATTTTCCAAAATTTTATTCTATTTTGCTTCGTGAATATGAAATCATGAACAAAATACGCACGGATGTAATATTGAGAAGGAGATAGCATGAAATTACACAAATACCCTCCTCTCAAACAGCCATCTAATTGGAATGTAGACGGAGGACCAAAATTGTCCTCGTCATAATAAGAGTGTCCACAAATTGTCTGATTTTTTTATGGAGGACTAAAATTGTCCGTGCCATTATAAGTCTAGGACCAAAAATGTCTTTTACTCCTTATTTTAAGCTCCTAATAAGCTATAAGCTTTGTTGGTAATGTTCCTTAAATAAGCTAGTAGCTTAAAATAATAGCTTATTTTGAAGTTATTAAGCGTAGTAGTTTCTAAACTTTTTTTCCATCATTATCCTTATTATTTTAAATAAATAACATCATTTACCCCTCCCAATTAAAATCCTTTTGGCTTTTTCTCTTCTTCTATTTTTTTTTTTATTCATCCTTGGCGACTCCTTTACCGCCAAACATTCTCTTTAATCTTCATTCGAACAACTCTTCAGCAACCTTGTAATCCATGGTATGATTTTTCTTTATATTTTTTTGTGTTGTTGGTATATATGTTCTTTGGGTGCGTTTGTATGTGAGACAAAAATTTGTCTGTGAGACAAAAATTTGTCTGTGAGACAAAAATTTGTTTGTAATTTTTTTCTTTTACTTTGTATGTTAGCTGTAGCGAAGTGAAGATATTTCTATGTATTATGTTAGGTGATTTTGTTTTCAAATTAAGTGTCTTGCCCGCTCCTATTTTAGGTCATTGTCGGTTGCTTGTTTGGATATTGATTTTTATTCAAAAATGTATTTTTTTGCTTTAATTGGTTGTAAAGCCCGCCGAGCATAAATTCTTGAACAACACTTTTAGGGGCTTCCATCTTGATTCTTGAATTACCCTTTTAACTTTTGCTTGTGTCTGGTTTTCTTCATAGTTTGGATTTACCAATCATATTCTTTAGATGTACCCAAAAAAAAAAATTACTTTTAGGAGATGGTTGCATGTATTCTGCTTGTTTTTGAACTGGCTATGCACATAGACACAAACTTTGTTACGTTCCTTGCATTAGTATTTCACCCTATAAATATATATTAATCAACAAGTGCAGTTAGCAATTAAGTGGCAATAATATTGCTACATCATTATGGGATGCTAGATCATGATTATGCTAATAATTTCATTTCAAAATATTAAATTTTAATATGTAAACAAACTTATTTAAATTAAAAACTATTTAAATTTTATGGAAATGTCCTTAATCTTTTTACACTTATTTGTTTATCAAAAGCTAATTTTACCAAACACTTTTAAGCATAATTAAGCTTAACAGCTCTTTAGTTTTTAACTTTGAGCTTACAACTTTTCAGCTTTCAACTAAGTTTGCCAAACATAACCTTAAAAGTACAGTCTATATCGCTTGTATAAAAAATAAAAAATAAAAGATTTTAGCCATCTACTTCATTCCTTACTAATAATGTAAAATTACTTTGTAAAATAGTAATATCTCTTTACTGCAAGCAAAGAGGTCATTTTCACCGTATATTATTATATTGTGCTTAATTTATTGTATTCATAGAAAAGTGTTCTAATTTTAGAATTTTTTGTTACTTGTCTATATTTTTAATTATTTTACTACATTTTTTCTCATTCGATTTTTTTTTTTTAATTCCGAAAGCGCACCGTGATATTTAATTAATATAACTAAACCTTCTCCAAAAGGTTTAATCCCCAACCTCAAGGGTCCCTACCCTCCGATCTGACAGAATATTTAGGATGATGTAAATCACGATGACTTAATAGCACAACTAACCGACAGAGCCAAATATCAGTGAGTACAAGAGATCTATCTACTTTGACCCCACACTACTGTCGCCGAAGTTCGAACCCCGATAATTAAACCTAAGCAGAAAGAGAGGGTGTAGGCGTGTAGCCTGGTGTAACAAGTAGCAATAAACCGAGAAGTATTGTTCAACACTTGGTACTGAAAAAATTAACAATTATTGAATCAACACTAACAAAAAACTAACAGAAAACTCAATCTTAAACCATAAATTCACTCATAAGTTTCACAAATTCTATTCATAACAAGGCATAAGAGAATAAGACATTGAATATGGCAAATTATGCTGTGCAATGCATGGTGCACACTGTTCTATGTTCATAATTACTGAATTACATGTTTATAATTATAAAGCTATATATTCCTAATTTTTTAACTTCATATTCATAATTATTGAACTCTATATTCATAATTACAGAACTCTATGTTCATAATTTTCGATGTTCATATTCCCAATTGTTGAACTCTGTATTCACAAATCACAGAAGTATATGTCCATAATTTGATAACTATACAGTTTAGAAATTATGAATCTACAGTACAAAAATTATGAATCTACAGTACAGATATTATGAATCTGCAGTATAGAAATTATGAATCTACTGTATAGAAATTATGAATCTACTGTATTTAAATTATGAATCTACGGTTTAGAAATTATGAATCTACAGTATAGAAATTATGAATCTATAGTATAGAAATTATGAATCTATAATATAAAAATTATGAATTGGAACATGATGCACACGGTTGCACAACATAACATCGGCAAATTATACCATGAATCAGAGTCTACTTTGCATTGTGGACCTTAATTCAAAAATAACCTTAGACACATATTTGCAATTAAAGAATTGAAAGCACATGACAAGGTAATTACAGACACATAACATTACAACTCTTAATTGCATATAACTGCAAACACATAACATGCTAAACAACATCTCATGTATCTGCACTTAACATATTTGTACAAGTTTCTTAATCCAACAGTAGTCTGCAATAAGTTAAGCGGAAAAACATCTAACCTCAGCGGCATCATTATTTCTAATACAATAGAATGGCAATTGGCAGTAACGTATCCTGTGATTCATCATAGGAATTCACCCATCACTGAAAAAAAGTGGGGAACATATATGAAATCAGATGAGAATTGAAGATATTTTAAACAGATTTGGCAAATAAAACAATATAATAGAAGAGAAAAGAAACACATACCTAGCTAGTTAGCTAAAATCATAAATCACGTCGTCAACAACAACAGTAAGTGGCGTATGGGCTGCATGAACTCGAATTAGCTAGGCGAGCACGACTGATATTGTACGCCTCCACAAGGTTATTTGCCTTTTTCCGAAACCACTTTCGCTCCTCCTGAATCTCCATGGCAGAAGCAACAACACAAGGGGGACACTGCTCCACCTTAATTGTCTTTAGGGTGTCAACAGGATCAACTTCAAATGGGATCTCTTCCAAACGATAGCAACGTCTTAGGATTAGATGCTTCAGTTTTGGGAAATCGGTACTCCAGACCTCCCATTTCTGGAGATTTGTAGCCTCAATGAGCAAGACTTCTAAGTTAGAAAATTGTCTCCAATGATCCCTACACTTGGCCAGAGAAGGCGTTTTCTAGTTTGAGAACCTTTAAAGCTCTCAATACCCATGGAAGCTTTATCAGGATATTAGTCCCGCTCAACCTCAACTTCTTCAGCCGTGTAGGAAACACTGGCCGCTCTAGATGGGTCATACTGTTTGTTGGGACTATAACCGTAAGTGTCTCGAGGTTCGACAAACACCTAATATAATCCAAATTGATTGTGGGGTTTCTGCAAGATCCAGGGCTGCTACATGGCTCAAAGGCACCTTTATAGAAAACCTTCAGATATTTTAAGTCTTCCTATACACCTCTTCTGTGAAATGAGTTGGACTAACCTACGATAATGTTTGCAATTGCTCTATATTCCTGTTTGGAGGATCCACCTCATAGTAATTGCCAAGTTCAAGATGCCTTAAATGTGGTAGCTCCCAAATTCTGAATGACAAATGGCCAGTTCTAAGTAGTTGTGGTTCACCACCAGAAACAATAACTGTCTGCAAATTCTGATTGTTTGACACTACACCGTCTAAACCATCATTTCAAACCACGGTGGTACAGATAGGTATCTCAGAAAAACTAAATCCCTTAAATGCAATGGCAGTATTTTGAATATTTGAAGTGCACTCAAATCCACAATTCTTAATAGCTTGAAAGATACCGACTTTACATAATCTCCATGAAAGAAGAAAAGAGAGCGAGGGTTATTTATAGTAAAGAGCGTGTAATAATCCAACTTATGCGAGTATAAACCTAACCAACGACATGAATTTACAAACATGTCTAATGGCAATCCTAAATCTTTTCGAGTATACACCGCATATAGGAGACCCTCTTTTTTAGTTTCTCTTGTACAGAAGTCCCATAAGGAGCTATGTATCCAGCAAACATTAGTCATCTTATGTTTCTATTTGCTGTTTGTGTTTGAGACTAGACCGCTATGAACAAGACCATCTAAATAGCAGTAACCTTCCTCTTCTAAATCCTTCACCAATTGCCACCCAAATCCCATACACTCCACCATTTGCCTCACAAATCCCTCAGCAATCCATATACTAATAAGCCTTTTCACATTGATTTTAAAGCCTTTCGGATAGATTAAAAAATATAAAAAACAAACTTTCAAATGCTGTGGCAATTGATTGTAAGATAGAGAAAGCTTACTTAAGTGCTCGACTGCTCGGCATCATTGTATAGAGGTCCCAATGTCTGGACTTCGATCTCTTTCAATCTTCTTCCATTCCTATAAGAAAGCTTCTTAGTTGTATCTCAATGTCATCTTCAGCTTTGAGCACAAAGTCTCTGATTTTAATTTCCAGATGACGACGGACTAGAGCACCACCGTTGTTGTATTCCTTCTGCAGAAAGGCTTGCAAAGAATTGAAGCCAATGCAACACAAGCCATCTCTCTTTCTATGTTTTTTCTCTCACACCCTCTCTGCAGTCTGATCTGTTTCTGAGTATATATGTTTAAAGGGCCATTAATTTGCAGTCTGATCTGTTTCTGAGTATATATGTTTATATAGGTTAGTAGAACCTATATAAAACTTGGTGTATAATACAGAATTAGATTATAAAATATTATAGTAATTTCAACTCTTAAATTTTTATGTTTTTTGTTTTTTTTTTTTGGTGATGAGAGAAATCTCATCCATTCAGGGGCAGAGGGACATTGTTACTGCAGGGGGCCTTGGCCCCCCTTCCCCCCACAAAAAAAATTTATTAATACTAATATGGATGGAGGATTTGGCAATCGTTATGCTATGGACCCGTGGCTAGTATGCATGCTGGACACGGTAACGGTGCCGTTAGTGGCACCGTTCTCTTTCACTTTTTTTTTTTTTTTTTAAATAAATTTCAGACCACTTTGTTATAGGAGTATATGCTTATAATTTTATCACTATATGTTCATAATTGTAAGTTCATAATGTCAGAGCTCTGTGTTCATAATTGCATAACTGTACATTCATAATTGCATAACTGTACATTCATAATTCCATAACTGTACATTCATAATTCAATAACTGTAAATTCATAATTTTCGAAACTCTATGTTCACAATTTTAGAGCTCTATGTTCATAATTTTATCACTATATGTTCATAATTGTAAGTTCATAATGTCAGAGCTCTGTGTTCATAATTCCATAACTTACATTCATAATTGCATAACTGTACATTCATAATTGCATAACTGTACATTCATAATTCCATAACTGTACATTCATAATGTCACAAACGAATAACGCCGTTAATGGCGAGACAAAATCAAAAATATTTTTTTTTAAACTGGAAGGCCGTGTTTTCCATTGAAACGACGTCGTTTTCGACTCGTGTCCACACAAGTCCACAGCATAATTTGCTGAATTTGGAAGAATAGTGTAACTGGGGGTCTTGGGCCCTTGGCCCCCGTACCCCCTAAAAAAAATATTAATAATATATTATTATTTTGTGACTCCCTTCACCGAAGTATCTGCACTCTCCAAATAAAAACTTTCAAACTAAGCTTTCAAAATCATATTTGATTCGCAACTAGCCTTGGTCAATAATATGATTTCTTCTTCTTAAACATACACAATTACATATTGTCTAACATGCTCAAAATTTCTTCTTGAAATATGTATAAGCCAAAAAATATAGCTTATACATATTTCTTATTCTTTTTTTTTTTTTTAGATTCATTTTTCTAAAATTAATGAATTTTTTCTTTATTGATCCACACTTTTAATTTAAATTTGTTTAAAGGGTTTTGTCAATAATGTTTATATGTGAACTATCCATATTTAAAAAATGTTTGCTCTTTAGTAAATGGTTATTCCTTATGGACTGACGGCTCATATAGCTCTTCACCATTGATCTAAACAAGTGAGATTTTTTTTTTTTTTTTTTTTTTTTTTTTTTTTTTTTTGTATTTCTTTGATATAATAGCATTTGAACTAATATGATTTGCCAAGTTTTGCAACTTCAATTTCAATAAATATCGAATGCAATGCATCTTGTGTCATCTACTAAGTTGCTTAGCTTATTCAAAATTTAAGAGATAGTGGATGGAATGCATTAGGTGCAAGTGTGAAGTCTTTTTGTGAAATTGTCAACATAATTGTGCCAATTTGTATGCTCAATATATTGCAAGAAGAGGAAGGTCTAGGCATCAACGAGATGAATTAACAATTGGGAATCATTATAAATTTGATATTTTTAATGCCGTGATTGATTCTCAGTTATAAGAGTTGAACAATAGGTTTGATCATGATAAAGCAATGGAGTTAATTATTCTCAATTCATCGTTACATCCAAAAGAGATGCGTATATCATTCAGAATTGATGACGTTTGCAAGTTGGTAGAGAAGTGTTACCCTCAAGTTATGGAGTTAATTATTCTTAGTTCATCGTTATTCTCTCTCAAATTGTGATTGCCCCCCTGCACCAACAAATCCTGGCTCCGCCCCTGCATCCATTAATTTCTTGAGGTACACAAGTTAACCACAATGCTATGTAATAGCTTGCAAATTATATTTTTTTGAAAGTCAACCTAAGCGGTTGTATTTATAGAAGAACTGAAATAAAGTTCGGTGAGACTCCGTCCCAGTACATAGCTGTATCAAAACCAAAAGTTGTAGAAACTAAAGTATGCGCTAAACAATTTTGCGATCTAGGAATAAAATTAACTAAACACAAAGTAAAAGTAGATATGTAATTTCTACATTCATCAATAGCGTAGCCAATGTACGATCTGAGTGGTGCGCCTGAGAAAAGATAGCTCTGTAATATCTGACTAAACCTGACTAGAAATCATTAATACACACGTACTAACAACCAACAACGATCATTTTAATTAGCATCAAATTGAGTATTGACCTAAATTATAAAATAATTCATGTTTTTCTAAAATGTTCTCACTCTTGATCATGCACATGCATCCTGCATTAATCCATCAATTGTTGTTTTTTTTGAGAACTTAGCCATAAGTGCCAGTGAATAATGTGGTGTGCTCTATTATTTTGTTTGCTTTTAAATGTGTTAAGGTGCTGTGTGTTTCTGCCTTGACTATGTGATAAATGCTATGCAGCTATATTATGTGACATATATGTGTTCTGTGTCTCTGTGTGCTCTTAAATTTCTGTGTTTGTATGCCTTAATTGTGTTTTGAATTCTCTGGCACAATATTGGTTAAGTTTAAAGGAGGGTGTGTGTCTAGCTACTCTTGACTAGTGACTAATCCGATCTCTTTTGTATAGATTATTCATTTGGCAATTCATTTTAAAGCCGATGATATCTTTTAGTAGTTTTGTCAACTAATAGCCAAAGGGGGAGATTGTAAGTGTAAATATATTGCACATTTAAACCTCTGTTTTATTGGCTTAGATTAGTTGTCAAAGTAGTCCTGGATTAGTCACGGCGTCTGGAGCAGTTGACTGGATCAGCGCACGGAAGTATTCCAGGAGATATAAAGCTTATTCAAAAGTACCTATTCAAGACCCTATAAATAGGGAGATCTACATCTAATGAAGCAGCCGAATTCTAGGAATGGAAGAGTGCATGTTTTGAGGATCAAAACAGCTTTTACAACCTATATAATACTACCTTAATTAGCATTCAAGGGGCGCACTCTTTCAAAACGTCTTACACTGAAATCTTGGTGCATCCATACCGAATATAATCTGTACTGTTGTGTGTGAAGAAGATCTTGCAATCAGATCATGAAGAAATGAAGAACGCCTGCACATCGGATCCACTGGAGTAGGCTCTGGAGTAGTTATAGGTTATACTGTAGAGTGTAATTAACTATCCTCTTGTACTCCGTTTTTCATCTTAGTGGATTTGGGTTGATGTGAGTGGCCCCGCAGACGTAGGAGTGAGGCTCCGAACTGCGTGAACATATCCTGGTGCATGCTTTCTTTTACTGCTATTTATTTCATGTTATTTATTATATCTGGAATATGTTGTCTTCTAGTCCAGCTTTATAATTGAAATAAATTAAAGGTTTTAAAGGTTATATCTTGCATTCAAGATTCACGTGTTTTTTTAAGAAAGTCCACAGCAGGATCAAACAGATCATCACACGCATCACGCTGAAAATAAGAGTTAATAATAGAGGGGCTAAAATCATACCAAGTATCCCGGAGAAAAACTTGATGATAATGTGGAGAGGCCGGTCGAAGAGAATTAGACGTGAGATTGGCGTAGAATTCCGGGATAAGCCAGGCAGAGTAAGCTCCCACATTCTGGATGGTTTGGAGAAGATTCTGAGCTCGAAGCAAAGGAATGATATTGCACACGCGAATGAGGTATTCAATACTAAAATTTTTCTCAACCAAGATATCGCGATTTGAGTGCTGCTGCCATATTGTTTCCAGTGCAGGGGAGAGCAAGATAGGTCTGAACAAGGTCTCCTTGGACACCTTAGCAGTCTTGGACTTGGATGATGCAGCTGTCTTTGAAATAGGAGCAGAGGCTGGGGCAGAAGCTGGAGGAGGAGCCGGAGTAGACACGCCAGTTTTCGAACGTGTACGCTGAGCAAGACCCGTAGGCCGAAGTTCAGACCGTTTGCTAGGACGAGATTCAGAGACAAATTCAACATCCTCGGACATGTGAAGCTTTCTCTTAGCCACTGGAGCTGCTGCAGGTGCTTCATCTGGATCAGTGATTTTAGCTTTCCCTTTGGCCTTTGTAAACGGCACCCTGATAACTGGAACGGCTGTTTCAGCACGGGCAGTGTTTGGCATATTTGCAATGGTGTCAGAGATGATGGCTGCTTGAATGGATGGATCCTCAGGCTCAGAGACTATGTCCCGAATCGAAACCTCAACATCATCTGGAACAGATCCTGGAGCAGAGACGGGATTATCTATAACTGGATCTGAGGCTGGAGTTGTGACTGGATCATGCGAATGCTCAGCCTTTTTGGAAGTGGCCTTGTCCGTGTTTTGAAGTTGGGAACCTGTGAAGGGAATTGCAGACAGAGGCACAATAGACAGACCAGCAGAGGGGTCCTAATTTCACAAGGCAATAGCACAATCTCAACACTAACATACCATAAATAATCAAAGCAAGAAGCAGTGTTTAGGCATAATAAACTCGACCATAGATAATCAAGGCTAAAAAGGCAAATTAAAGCATAAAAATGCGATGCATGCCTAATTAACAAGCAATTAGATATTGCTCCCTAAGAGATTTGAGAAATCAAACTGTAGATTGAGCCCGTAGTTGCCGAGCCCGAAGTTCTCCTTGAAGAAGCTCTTCGTCTAAGATTTCATCAAGTGGCCATGGGTCATCCGTGATCCCTGATGCTCTTGAAAAGATCTCCTTAGAGTCCTTCACAGACAGCTCCTCCATCAGAGATGGTTGTCGAAGAAGTGTTGCGAGAACCCGGCGAGCAGAGATGTCCGAGATCGGAGCTGTTCCCCGAAGAATTTGACGATAGAGATCTAGGCGCTCATCTTCCGTGAGGTAGAAAAGGAATGGATTAAGATCAGAATGACTAGCCATGAGAAGGACAGGAGCAAATCAGATCGATTGAGTAGAGGATTTTTGCAAGGATTCGAAGATTTGGGTAGAAAAGATTTTAAAGGTAAATGAGAGTAATTTTAGGGATTGGATTCTATAAATTTGGGGAAGAACCGGTGGTGTATAACAGCTAAGAGAGAGAAACAATTAATAAAAAAATCTGATTTTTTAGTGCGGTCAAAGAAGTTTATTTTCCGGTCTGGAGAGCGTACTGGAGCAGTAATCATATCTGGAGGATTTTCTGGAGTAAGTCTGAAAAAGAAGGAAATAACACAAAAACAAAAGAACAAAAAAAAAAAAAAACATTATTTGAGTCACAATACAAACTTAGATTGAAAACCTGCACACCCCAAGAGCAGCTCGTAGTAACTCAAAACTTGTGTTATCAAGAGGCTTTGTAAAAAGATCTGCTAGATTTTTCTCTGTTGAAATGTACTCCAGGTTGATTTCCTTGTCTTCTACCAATTCTCTTATGAAATGATGCCTTATTTCAATATGTTTAGTTCGGGAA
This sequence comes from Ipomoea nil, assembly GCF_001879475.1. Classification (NCBI taxonomy): domain Eukaryota; kingdom Viridiplantae; phylum Streptophyta; class Magnoliopsida; order Solanales; family Convolvulaceae; genus Ipomoea; species Ipomoea nil. The sequence goes on from NW_017617601.1 coordinate 87,692, forward strand.
TGTTGAACTGGATTTTTGGAGATGTTGATCGCACTAGTGTTGTCACAATATAGTGTCATGTACTCTTGATGTAGACCATAATCTTGGAGCATCTGCTTCATCCATAGGAGTTGAGTACAACAACTACCTGCTGCAATGTATTCAGCTTCAGCTGTGCTGAGAGATATTGAGTTTTGCTTCTTACTTAGCCAGGCAACTAAGTTCTTTCCCAAAAAGAAACAACCACCAGATGTACTTTTGCGGTCATCTGCGTTTCCCGCCCAGTCGGCATCACTGTATCCTACAAGATTCAGATTAGTATCATTTGAAACCCAAATGCCATAATTGAGAGTACCTTTGACATATTTTATTATCCTTTTTACGGCTTTAAGATGTGATTCTTTAGGAGCTGCTTGAAACCTGGCACATATTCCAACACTGAGCATAATTTCTGGACGACTGGCTGTCAGATACAAAAGACTCCCGATCATGCTTCTATATAGAGTAGGATCAATTGGTTTCCCTGATTCATCTTTGCTTAATTTTGTAGTCGTAGATATTGGCGTTCTTGCTTCTTTGGCTGACTCAAGTCCAAATTTTGTTAGCAGGCCTTTTGCATATTTTTCTTGAGATATAAAAATACCTTCATTGGTTTGTTGGACTTGTAGTCCTAGAAAATAGGTTAGTTCGCCAATCATACTCATTTCGAATTCCTGTTGCATGACTTGAACCAGTTGATCTGTAGCACCTGTTTCAGTGGAACCAAAGATAATATCGTCAACATAAACCTGAGCAATTGTAATATGCTTACCTGACCTTTTGATAAATAAGGTTTTGTCGACTCCCCCTCGGTTGTAGCCGTGCTGGAGAAGATACTGGGATAGTCTTTCATACCAGGCCCTCGGAGCTTGTTTTAGACCATATAGAGCCTTGTCCAGTTTGTAGACATAGTCGGGATGATGAGGATCTTCAAACCCTTTAGGTTGAGCAACATATATATCTTCGGACAGATATCCGTTTAGAAAAGCCGTTTTGACATCCATTTGGAACAATTTTATTCCTAGAGCACATGCTATACATAGAAGAAGGCGAATGGACTCTAGTCGTGCTACTGGTGCAAATGTCTCTTCATAATCGATACCTTCAATTTGAGAGTAGCCTTGTGCAACTAGTCTTGCTTTGTTGCGAGCAATGTTTCCAGCTGAATCGGTCTTGTTGCGAAAAATCCACTTTGTTCCTACAACGTTTACACCGTCAGGTTTTGGGACTAGATTCCATACCTTGTTACGTTCAAATTGTCTTAGTTCTTCCTGCATGGCTTTAATCCAGTGTTCATCAGATAGGGCTTCTTTTACCGTCTTGGGTTCGATCTTTGATGTGTAACACGTATACCCTGCAAGCTCGAGGTAATTCCGTTTAATCCCTCTAGTCCTTACCCCAGAGAATGGGTCTCCTATGATATTCTGAGTAGGGTGATCTCTGCGAAGACGAATAGCCCCTTCGAGTGCTCCAGCATCTGGGTCGGGACTAGGTTCTGGAGCAGTTTCCGAACAAGATTGAGTAGAGTCTGATGTTGTAGTTTCAGGGGTTTCTGGATTATCTGTGGCAGATTCTGGAGTGACTTCTGGGTTAGAGACACTTATAACCTCAGTTATTTCCTCAGGTTGATCATCAACCACCACGTTTGCCGATTCCATGATAGATTTTGTAACTTTGTTATACACACGGTAGGCACGACTATTCGTTGAATACCCAAGAAAGTACCCTTCATCACTTTTAGGCTCGAATTTTCCGGTTGGGTTTCGATCCTTCAAGATAAAACACCGTGAGCCAAAAATATGAAAGTAGTTGATATTAGGCTTCTTACCTTTCCATATTTCATATGGAGTATGATGCGTTCCGGGTCGTAGATATACTCGGTTTATCGTGTGACAAGCAGTACTTACTGCTTCAGCCCAAAATCTCTGAGGCAAGTCTTTTGCATTGAGTAGAACCCGAGCCATCTCTTGAATCGTCCGATTCTTTCTTTCAACCACACCATTTTGTTGTGGTGTTTTAGGTGCTGAATACTCATGGAAAATACCGATTGATGCGCACCAATCATCAAATACTTGATTGTCGAATTCACGTCCATGATCACTTCTAATGCGTATGATTGGCTCATTTTTCTCTTTCTGGAGTTTTAGGGCCAGGGCTTTGAAGGCTTCGAAGGTTTCTGACTTTTCCCTGAGAAAACTGACCCATGAAAACCTAGAAAAATCGTCAACACAAACTAAAATGTACCTTTTACCTCCAATGCTTTCTGTTCTGGTAGGTCCAATGAGGTCCATGTGAATGAGTTCCAGGAAGTGTGTGGTATTGATCATGTTTTGAGAGGTATGCGCTGCTCTAGTTTGTTTTCCAGCTTGACAGGCGCTGCATACTCCAGCTTTTTCTACCTTGATACTCGGTAGACCCCGAACACCCTCAATTTTTATCAATTTTTCAAGAGAGCGATAATTCAAGTGGCCTAACTTTTGATGCCACAGTTTTGATTCTTTTATGCTGGACCTATAACAGTAAGAATCGTTAGTAAGTATATAACAATTATCAGAAGAGCGTTTACCTTCCATGACACAGTTCTTTTTGTAGTCTGTAACGTTGCAGCTGTCTTTTGTAAAGCAGACTTTCCACTCTTGATCACATAATTGGCTGATACTAATCAGATTTGCATGCAGACCTTCCACCAATAGAACTTGTTGGAGTTTGGGTAGACCTGTGACATTTAGAGTTCCAATTCCAGTAATTTTTCCCTTAACACAGTCGCCAAAAGTTACTTCTCCTGTACTTCTCTTTACGTTGTTTAGGTATTTAGCATCACCCGTCATATGCCGCGAGCATCCACTATCAAAGTACCATCTCTCTTTTCTGTTAGTACTCGTAGAGTGGAAAGAGACATGACAAACAAAGTCACTTTTCTTCACCCAAATTTGCTTGACAAACGGGGTGATAGATTTGTTTGTGAATTTCTCACACCGTTGGTCTTTGTAGAAGTAGAAGCACTCTGGTTTTGTATGTCCGCGTACCCTGCAGTAATGACATATAGGATTATACACTCTAACCTTGAGTGATGTTTTTCTTGGAGCAAAGTTAATTTGATGCCGAGCTGTACTGGTTTCTGGACGATCTTGAACTGCTCCAGAGACTGAGTCAGAACCTGAGGCTTTGACGAAAATTGTAGTGGCTTTGTCCTTTCCTCCAGAGTATCCTAACCCATATTTTGTAGACGTCTTTCGACCAGAGTCTAAAATTTGGTCTAAGGTGGATATGTTGTCCATCATTTTTATCTTGCGTTTGAGTTGCTCCAGTTCCTTTTTGAGATCTTCTAGCTCATGTTTGAGACTTTCTTCTTTCTTGTGACTGTCTTCAATGATGCTGTCCCTGTCAGAAATTTTAGATAGATACACTTTTTTGGCATTTTCTAGAATGTTAACCTGACTAGACAGAGACCTATTGACTTTTACAAGAATTTCCCATTTTGCATACAATTTTTTATACTCTACTTCAAATGTAGGTGCTGGTAAGTCTTGGTCTTCTGATGACACATACTCTTCAATTTCTGATTCTTCGCCAGTTGTAGAAGCAGATACGGTAGTTGTAAGAGCTGTAAAGGCAACAAAGTTTCCGGAGATCTCATCTGGATCAGAACCTGGATCTGTTTCTGGTTCATCGTCATCACTCCAGGTAAGGGCAACTTTCATTGACTTCTTCCTTCTCAAATAGGTTGGACATTCAGCCTGCACATGGCCATACCCTTCACACTCATAGCACTTGATCCCTTTGCCTCCGGTTTTGTCTTTAGATTGAGAGTTCCGATAAGCACCTGGTCGTTGGCTGGATGAGTTTGATCTTTGATTGTTTCGATTTGCACTTGATCCTAATCCTTTTTGGCCTTGAAACTTGCCTAGCTTTCCAGTTTGTCTTTGTTTTACCTGTTGCAACAATTTAGAAAAACCTTTAGTTAAAAAGACTACGGGATCATCACTTACCTCATCTGGATCAGAAACAGCTCCAGCGTCTTCTACAGTGAATGCTACGGTTTTTCCTTTTGTTTCAGGTCCGCCTAAGATTTCCATCTCATAAGTTTGTAGGCTTCCCATCAATTGTTGTACCGTTTTCTTTTCCCATCCATCGTGCTCCTGAATGGCTGTAACTTTCATTCGAAACCTTGGAGGGAGTGAGCGAAGAATCTTTTTGACGAGTCGTTCTTGAGTGATTGGTTCGCCTAGAATGCTTGCCCTATTGGCTAGTTCTTGTATCCGAGCATGAAAATCCACTATGGTTTCATCATCTTTCATCTTTAGATCTTCAAAGTCGGTTTGAACCATTTGGAGTTTGGATTGTTTAACTGATGCAGTTCCTTCATAGGTAGTTTCTAGGGCATCCCAAGCGTCTTTGGCCGAATCACATCCTGCAACAATAGTAAATTGGCTCTCATGCATTAAAGAAAAAATAATATCTAACGCTTTACGATTGAAGCCTGCAGTAGTCATCTCAGTTTCTGTCCATTCCGCTTCTGGTTTGAGGACTGGAGGATCTCCTGTATTGGCTCCAGCTTTGGTAGGATGAGTCCAACCAATGAGAACAGCCCTCCAGACCCTCTCCCCTTGAGCTCGTAGATGCAATTTGGTGCGGGCCTTCCAGTACGCATAGTTGTCACCTGTTAGCTCAGGAGGTGCTCTATGTCGTTCCATTCTGTAAGACTCAATGCACAGTGAGCAACAAGTAAACCAGAAAAACAAAATAAGGCACAGATGCTGAGATCTTGAATTCAAAAAACACGTGATAGCCAGATCGGTTTAGACTAGTAATTTAAGTCCCCGGGCTCTGATACCAATTAAAAAAACACGTGAATCTTGAATGCAAGATATAACCTTTAAAACCTTTAATTTATTTCAATTATAAAGCTGGACTAGAAGACAACATATTCCAGATATAATAAATAACATGAAATAAATAGCAGTAAAAGAAAGCATGCACCAGGATATGTTCACGCAGTTCGGAGCCTCACTCCTACGTCTGCAGGGCCACTCACATCAACCCAAATCCACTAAGATGAAAAACGGAGTACAAGAGGATAGTTAATTACACTCTACAGTATAACCTATAACTACTCCAGAGCCTACTCCAGTGGATCCGATGTGCAGGCGTTCTTCATTTCTTCATGATCTGATTGCAAGATCTTCTTCACACACAACAGTACAGATTATATTCGGTATGGATGCACCAAGATTTCAGTGTAAGACGTTTTGAAAGAGTGCGCCCCTTGAATGCTAATTAAGGTAGTATTATATAGGTTGTAAAAGCTGTTTTGATCCTCAAAACATGCACTCTTCCATTCCTAGAATTCGGCTGCTTCATTAGATGTAGATCTCCCTATTTATAGGGTCTTGAATAGGTACTTTTGAATAAGCTTTATATCTCCTGGAATACTTCCGTGCGCTGATCCAGTCAACTGCTCCAGACGCCGTGACTAATCCAGGACTACTTTGACAACTAATCTAAGCCAATAAAACAGAGGTTTAAATGTGCAATATATTTACACTTACAATCCTGCATTAATCCATCAATTGTTGTCCAATATAAGTGGTGGAGCATGTGGTTTAATTTAATGCAATGTGAAAAATCTTATCATGGCTTGACATGCCATGAATCCTTTGGAAATAGAAACATAGGTCAAATTGAGAAAAAGTAGGATTCCTTTTGGAATCAATCATTATACTGTGGAGTATGACCATGATCTACCTTGTAATGTCGATTATTGATATAGCGTACACTTTTATTAGGGAAAATTTCATCTTTAATTCTTGAGTTATAACCATGGTTGCAGTAGGCGCTAGACGCTAGTCGGGCGCCCGGACAGTGCCTAGCGCCTAGGCGGTTTAGGCGGCGCTAGTCGGGAGCCAAAAAAAGAGTGGTAGGCTTGTAGTTTGACAATTTTAATGAGGTTGTTTTCAACATTTAATCAAATAACACATCTAAATAAATGAATTAATGATAATTCATAAGTCATAACATCAAAACAATGGTTTTCAAAAAAAAAAAAAAAACATTAAAACAATATTAAAAATTAAAAACACTCAAATATGAAATAGCCAAATACTTCAATCATCCAAAGATTTAAAGTATCAAACTAGTCTACGAGTATATATATGTCATATTATGTATATGTATGCGCGCGCACACATACACACACATATATATAATAAAAAAATAGGTTGAGTCGATCGGGTTAACTCGACCGAAATGGACGAGTTAACTCGACTAACTTAGACGCTAGGCAGCCAAATCGGCCGAGTTAGGCGCTAGGCGGTCGGTAACCTAGGCGGGCGCCTAGGGGGGAAATCGCCACGGTTAGGCGGGGCCTAGGCGGGCGCCTAGACCGATTTTTACAACCCTAGTTATAACCAAGTTCTGACTCAGTCCCTAAGTTATGATCGTAACCGAGTTTAGTCCCTCAGTTATGAGCGAAGTGTCGAGTTTGGCCCCCAACGTTAATATTTCGTCTGTAGCTAACGGAAAATTTAAAAACAATTTAATAATAGAGGGGTAAAATAGGAATTTCAAATTATAATCATCTTCTTATGTTGAAACTCACTGCACAACAGTCATTCATTTCCTTTTATACCTACAATCGAAGGTCTTTTTCTTTCCCAAACTCGGAAATCTCAAATTCGCCCCTTTCCAAGCTGCGAAATTCACAGGTAAGTTGTTTCTCTATTTTATATGTTTAAATAAATAATCAATATTCTCCGTATTGATATACTAATTTAGCCATTAATTATATGATGTCATCTCTTAGTCGTGGTACTTCATCTTTACCCAAATTTGAGGATAACTTAAAATATAAATCTGGTGATTTATTACCCCATCCAAATGTCGTGGAGTTATGCTAATCCAGGGAAAAGATACCAAGCTTGTCTACATTATGGAGTAAATTTTTGTATTTGTCAAAAAAATGTAATTTAAGTTGTTTTCTTTTTTTAAATAGAATTGAAATATTGAAATTTGATTTTTCAAAAAAAATAAATAAATATGGGAGTAGGGTTTCTTTCTTGATTACATAAGCAACTTAGAGTTTTGTCGGTTTGGGACAAAAGTATTTTGGCTAAGTTTGTAACCGGGGGAAACAAGTTATATTACATAAAGTTTTATTAAGGAATTTACTTCTTTACCCCTGGAATTAACTCTATCAGCACACCACTAGCATAGAGACCAAACTCGCCACTTCTCTTATAACAGAGGGACTAAAAATGGATACGGTAATAACACTGGGACTGAGTCGTCACTACGGTTATAACTCAGGGACCAAACTCGCTATTTTCCCTTTTTATTATACTAAAAGCATATTTTAATATATTAAAGTTTAAATTTTTTTAAGGTACAATATTTAATTGAGTACTGAATTTATATTTATACATTTTAGTACATATATAATATACATTTATTAATGATGTAGTGGACAAGGTCCACTGCACATCAATATATATAATTTGCCCTTTGCCCTTTAATTTGGGAATATGAACATGGTAGGTGCATGGGTGTTGATAATTTTACATTTAAATTGTATTATTTATTAGTTTCATTAATTGTGAGATTATAAATATAAAATTGCACAATTTTGATTGTGGTTGTGATCTGTATATTTGAGCAGATTTTGAGTATAAATTGATAAATAAAATTTAAATTTTTAAAAAAGAAATAAATATATCACGTCGAGTTTTTAACAAAACCATATTATTATTATTATTATTATTATTATTATTATTATTATTATTATTATTATTATTATTAATTCATTTGGTTAACTTAAATATTGTGGTATTTCAAAAGAAAAAAGGACAATTTTTTTAAAAACATAATATAGTATGTGTGAAGTTGAACATGGAAAATGGAATGACTAGCTAATGTATTAAATGGTTATTGTTGTTTGTTTAAAAACTTATTTTAATATTTTTTTTTTTTAAAAAAGGAAAAATTGCTAGCCACCCTTCCTCCTCATGCGTCTCCGGCGGACCCCCTTTCCCCCTCCTTCGTCTCCGCTCAGAGACGAAAAGAGATTCTTCATCTCCAGGCCGGAGACGAAGGATGGGGGGGGGGGGGTGGTGGTGCATCTTTTTTTTTTTTTTTAAGTTTTTTATTTAAAACTTATTAAAATAATTTTTTAAATAAAAATTAATTTAGTAACCGTCACGTCATCTAATTATCCGATCAACGGTTAATTACTTTAGGTTCAATTGCTTGAATTTGTGTAGTTCAAGGATCTAATTGTAAATTTTTTGAATTATTACTATTATTATTATTATTATTATTATTATTATTATTATTATTATTATTATTATTATTATGAAATAATAATATATTATAATTTCTTACAGTTATGTATGCGAGAGAATTCCACCTTGGAGCTAATCTGCCAATGTTTGAATTTCAGTCAAGGCACCAATGCGTATCTATTTGGAATGACTAAAACTTTGATGCCCGATTTAGGATATATAGATATGACGGTCAAATGTATACTTTTGAATCTCGAGAGCCTCAAATGATTGCAAATTTAAGGACAGTAGAATTTTACGGTGTTCCACATTTAGATCGTCGTATTAATCTTGATCATGGCCTCATCGCAACACTCATTGAGAGGTGGCGGCCAGAGATGCATGCCTTTCATTTTGCTTTTAATTTGGTGAAGTCAACATAACACTTCAAGACGTTGAAGTGTTACTTGGTTTGAAAGTTGACGGGCCTACGATTACCGACAAAGACAAGCGTTCACGTACGTAATGAATGGATTGTAGAATGTGACAGATTGTTGGATTTTTGGCCTCATCCTGAAGCTGTGACGACGAGCAAGATACTCGGTAACGCGTTACCACCGGTGCCTAATGTGCACGAGTGGCACACAGCTGAGAAAGTGGAACAGGCCAGGCTACTCGGATCCTTATTCTTCACTTGTTAGCATGTCATTGCCGCATGCCATTATAGAGGGATTATGATGCGAACCTGATTGTCCCAATCTTCTCTTCACACTCTAATTTAAAAAATACTTTAAAATGAGTTTATTAGGCTAGATGAAATTGAATTTAGAGGTTTAACTTGGGTCGGGAAAAAGGCTAATTTTTGGATTTTGATAAGTCCTCGCCACACCGGGTTATAGGGTGATACGTAGGAGTATGAATGACGCCACAATTGAAGTTCCACACTTGATAAGTCATGTTTCTCATGAGTCATGACCAACTCACGGCCAAACTCATCCTGAGTTCTAGAAAACACTCAGTTTTCTAACACAAAAATTTTCAATTATGTATTTTATTCATATAAGACAGTGATATTTATAGTTGTAAAATCCTAATTTCGTTAGACACTTCCCAAGATAACTAGAAATTCTAACAAACTAATCATGATAAACATAAATAACAAATAATATAGAAACTTTTTTTTTTTTGAATGTTACTAGCTCTATTACATTGTAGTATCTGTTCAACTCACACCCTTCTAAATAGAAGTCCAACCCGGATACCATTGGACCACATAGTCCTGGTAAATAATATAGAAACTTAAGATAACTAAAAACTCCTAAATCAAATTTAATTCGGAGTACTAACTAACAATAACCCGTCTATTTAAATTCCAAATTAACTAACTAAATAATTAATATAATAATTTCCTAAAAACGAATTAATTTAAAATTATAATGGCACCGTAATTTATTAACTCTATATGCTTATATTTCTAATATTCACTATGATGGGTGTTAGGAATATAGCGGAATAATGCGGAAGCGAATAATCGAAAATTGAGAATTATAGAAGTTAAATAATAGGGAGAATAATATAAATGACAAAATAATTACTAAGAATGGGAGAATATAAACATATATATATTAAAGTCTCATAAAGACAATACAAAGAATATATATATATATATATTAATGCATATGTATGCTACGTGAAATAGCTAAAAGGAAAGATGAATGAATGTATTGATGCATTGAATTACAAGGCTTAGCTAGCTACTTATACAATCCAAAAAGAGAATTAAGTGGGCATGCATGCGGATGCGACGCAATCGTAGGGAATGTGCAAGAAGAGACAACAGCAACATGCAACGTGGATGGTTGTCTAGGATGACTTCAAGAATTTGAGCCACATATTAATTATTTCTTAACAATCTCCACCTTGGATCAAATCCATTGCGGAAATTAACAACTGGAACAGTCGACTAAACTCAAGCACTACTTGAACTTAGCAATAGGAAGAACATCAGAATAGCAGGATGGATCACCATCAACTTCCTGTGTGACTGAAAGAGCATAAGCAACCATGTTGGTTTCATCATCACTAGCATACCTAGCAGGTTTTTTAATTGTCCTCCTAAGACGATCCATAGCAATGGACTACTCTCGTTGTGGCTCGACGAGAGGTGTTGTGCTAGTAGATGCATCATCTTTAGTATTACCATCAGCAGTAGTAACACTATCAATAGGCCTGAACTCAAACTCCACCTTCTCACCAGTACTCTGCGTCTCATCTGTACTGGGAACTTTTCCAGAAGAAAGTAGTGCATTTTCGTCAAAAGTGATATCTCTACTCAGAATGATTTTCTGAGAATCAGGAGACCATAGACGATATCCTTTTGACTCAGCGGCATAGCCAAGGAAAATGCATTTGACAGCTCTCGGGTTTAATTTACCCGTACTGGAATGAGCATATGCAGGACATCCAAAAACTCTTAAGATAGAGTAATCAACAGGATTACCTGACCAAACTTCCTCTGGAATTTTGAAATCAAGGGATGAATGTGGAGATCTATTTACCAAATAGCATGCAGTAGAAACAGCCTCGGCCCAAAAAATCACGCCGTTTCCATAACCCAGCATTAGAGAGCATACAACGAGCTCTTTCCAATAGAGTTCTGTTCAAACGTTCGGCAACACCATTCTGCTGGGGTTTACCAGGCAAGGTCTTGTGCCTGGCGATTCCATTTGCCGCACAGAAGTCATTGAAATCTGACTCACAGAACTCCAAGCCATTGTCTGTCCTGAGCTTCTTGACTTTTTTACCTGTCTGAGTCTCAACAAGTATTTTCCACTTCTTGAAAATAGAAAATGCCTGATTTTTATGTTTCAGGAAATAGACCCAGACTTTACGAGAAAAGTCATCAATAATAGACATAAAATATCTACAGCCTCCCATAGACTGAAATTTAGTTGGTCCCATAAATCGGAATGTATATATTCCAATACATCTTTGGTACGGTGTGTAGCAGTAGAGAAACTAACTCTCTTTTGTTTCCCAAAAACACAATGCTCACAAAATTGTAATTTACCCGTACCTGAACTACCAAGGAGACCTTTCTTGCTCAGGAGATGCATGCCTTTCTCACTCATATGCCCCAGACGCATATGCCATAATTGAGTGAGATCCGCATCAGACATCGATGAGGATACCGCTACTGAACCCGTCACAGTACTGCCATGCAAGACATACAAGCTTCCAGAACGAGAAGCTTTCATGAGAATAAGAGAGCCTTTTATGACCTTTCAGAACTCCACCTTCAGCTATGTACTTGCACCCCAGACTTTCCAAGGTACCCAAGGATATCAGATTGCGTTTCAAATCAGGAATATACCGAACATTGGTAAGAGTCCTGATAACGTTATCATGAGTTTTAATCTGAACACTTCCAATTCCACTAACCTTGCATTGGGTATCATTACCCAGCAAGACAACTCCACCATCAACCGGTTCCAGAGAAATGAACCAATCTTTGTGGGGACACATGTGGAATGTACAACCAGAGTCCAAAATCCACTCGGTTTCACTCCGTTTCTCACCGGAGCTAACAGATAACAAAACATCGCCTTCTGAATCACTTTCAACAACACTAGCTTCAGCATACTTCTTTTTTCTCTCTTGCTTGTTTTTCAACTTGAAGCATTCAGTCACATCATGACCATGCTTCTTGCAGTACTTACAGGATTTGTTGGACTTGGATCTAGATTTTTTATTGCTACTCTCTGTTTCAAGTGAATGACCCCTTACAGTCAAGCCTTCACCTTTGTCCTCAGACTTAATGTCAAAGTCAAACTTTTCTTTGGACAATAGGTTTGACTTAACATTCTCGAAAGTAAGGGTATCACTACTATTACCATACAGCATAATTTCTTTGAAATGCTTGTATGATTTAGGGAGAGAAACAAGCAATAAAACAGCACGATCCTCATCGTCAATTATGACATCAATATTTTCCAAGTCCAATAAAATAGAATTGAATTCATCTGAGACTTAATAGAAGTACCTTCCGTCATACGGATTGTGTACAGACGCTCCTTCAGGCGTAGCGTATTCGCCAGAGTTTTGGCCATGTAAAGCGCATCCAGCTTGGACCATAAATCTGACGCAGGCGTCTCACTTAATACCTCACGTAGAACCTCTTTAGACAGGCACAAAAGAATGGTTGAACGTGCTTTGTCATCTAGATCTTCCCAACCTACATCTGTCATTGTAGCAGGTTTCTTCCTCTTCCCAGCTAGCGCTTTCTTCAAACCGTTCTGGGTTAGAACGGCTTCCATCTGAACCTTCCAGATAGAAAAGCTAATTTTCCCGTCGAACTTCTCGATATCGAACTTGGTAACAGTTGACATCTTTGAAAATAATTCTCAATTAAACCGCTCTGATACCACTTGTTAGGAATATAGCGGAATAATGCGGAAGCGAATAATCGAAAATTGAGAATTATAGAAGTTAAATAATAGGGAGAATAATATAAATGACAAAATAATTACTAAGAATGGGAGAATATAAACATATATATATTAAAGTCTCATAAAGACAATACAAAGAATATATATATATATATATATATATATATATATATATATATATATATATATATATATATATATATATATATTAATGCATATGTATGCTACGTGAAATAGCTAAAAGGAAAGATGAATGAATGTATTGATGCATTGAATTACAAGGCTTAGCTAGCTACTTATACAATCCAAAAAGAGAATTAAGTGGGCATGCATGCGGATGCGACGCAATCGTAGGGAATGTGTAAGAAGAGACAACAGCAACATGCAACGTGGATGGTTGTCTAGGATGACTTCAAGAATTTGAGCCACATATTAATTATTTCTTAACAATGGGAATGAAATTTTTTTACCTAGCATATATGCTTATATTCTGAATCTCACTATGAATGAAATGATGTTGCATCCTCTCTTTTTTACTTTAGGAAGGATGTTGATTGTGAATTCATTGTTGTACTGATTGTGTTGATTATATACAAACCAGGATTGCACCATAAATTCCAACCTTTGGGTTATTGGGATTATTGTCTCCAAGATCCATGCTGGGGCTGGCTAGCCTGATTAAGTAGTTTTATCTTTCCAACTTTTACTATCTCCTTTTATCTGTTTTATTTCAGTGTGAAGGAAATCTATTCAGTAGTTCAAAGTAAGACATTAATTCCTGTTTTTGTTGAATGCAGCAGTAAGAAAGCCAGTAAATCAGAGGTTCGAATCCAATTATAATTCCTAATTTTTCATTTAATGTGTAGGTATGCCAAGATAAAAAAGGTTCATGGATATGAGTCGGTCAATTTCTCATCAAGAACAAACTCAGGATAATGAAACACCTCAAGAGCAAACTCAAGATAGTGAAACATCACAAGAGCAAAATGAAGATTTGCAATCTTTATCTAAAAAGAAAACAAGGACTGCGTGGGAAGTTGATGTGATTAGTAAGTTTACATTATATTTATTGATTGACATGTACAACAAGTCTGAATAAATCAATACATTAATTTAGTTCCATTTATTGACAGATGAAGAAGGATTTGTGAAGAAGAAAAAATTGAAAGATTCACTGAAGCACTTGCAGGGTTTGCTTTTTTATTTTTTATTTTTATTTTTATTTTTATTTTTTAACTTAGAAGCATAATCCCAAAACCCGGAGAAGAAAGAAGAGTGGCTTCTGCTTGGTGTAGGGTTTTTAGCATGACTCAGGCGAAGTGCCCATTTTCCTTAAAACCTTATTTGCCACCTCTCAATAGGCTTCCCAGGATAAAACATGCAAAGAAAGGAGTAGGAGCAGAGTTTTTAGAAGAAAACAATTCCTGCATAACTTATGCCCGGACGACATTCCCTCCCGCAGGTGCCGGTGTACACGAGTTTAGGTTGGGTATCATCCACTATAGAACTTTTAGTCCAAGGGCTTTAGACTCATTCCTCATTCCAACTTCTCCACAACCATTTGTTTACCCTCGGGTTAGCGTGTTAGCGGCCGCTACGTTATCCTTTGACATCACGTAGTCAATAGAGATAACCCATGTTGTAAGAAATTGTTTAATGGTAGCATGTCTACGACTCATAAGTCTAGACTTACTGATAAGTGCTTAATTGTCTATATTTTCTCCCCTTTCACTAGGACATTTTGCTCATATATTCTTCCAAATTCCATGAGATTAGGACTAAATTGTGTTATTTTGCAAGGAGTTTGGTTTGAAAAGCATTGGAAGCAAAGTTGAGTATTTTCAGGCATTTTGGTGGACATTGGAGTCAAATGGAGCGTTTTGGATGCATTAGAGGTCAATGGGAGCCAAGGAGAAGCTAAGAGGATGGCTAAAACACTTCAAAAGGAGCCTAAGAGTGGTGTTTTCAATGGTGTTGGTCATTTGGGCAAACCAAAACAAAAGAGGAGTAAAAGATCAATGCATTGCAATTTTCGCTCATTTCGACCACTGTTCGGTATTTTGACTATATCTCAGCCTAGGAGTGTTGAAATGAAGTGATTCTTGTTCCATTGGAAAGAAGACTCAAAGGGCTACAATTATTATAAATACATCAAAGTCTAAAAAGGAAGCCACAGGGGTCCAAATTGTCCTTGAAGTTGACGTTCCAAACTGACAAACCAAAACTGACTACAGTTTGGTTTTTGGACCATATCTCGGCCTAGGAATGTCCAAATGAAGTGATTCTTGCGCCATTGGAAAGAAGACTCGAAGGGCTACAACTTTCATGAAGACATCGAAGCCCAATTCTGAAGACAAAAGGGTCAAAATCAGCCTACAAAACGGAGTTCTGTTGCAGAGTAGAGCTCGACGCGTCGAGAAATTTCTCGACGCGTCGAGATTGGGCAGAATGTCGCGATTTTCTTACTGTAAATGTTCGACGCGTCGAAACCCTCCGTCTCTGCTCTATTTTAACTGAGTTTTCACTCATTTTTTGATGGTTTTGAACCCCATTCGAACCCTAACTATTTTCTACTCTTTCTTTTCATATTTTAGTATTAGATTAGGTGTAGATTTAGGTTCTTTATCATATTTCAAGCTTGTATTGAAGGATCTACACTTGGATTTCAAGATTCTACCATCCATTTTCAATAGAGAAGCTTTCCTTCCTTTTATCCCTTTCTTTTGCAAGATTTATGTTTGTTACTTATGCTTTTGTGTTCTTTATGTTATTTAATCATCAGTAGTTAGTTTATGGACTTGAGTTAGGGTTATATTATCCATCTTGATGCTTGATTTGTGATTATTGCAAAAAAGGGAAGAACTCTAACCTAGGGTTCTTGAGTTTATGAAGGATTTGTGTTTGTATATTGTTAATGCTTGGTGTACAACATTCATTGACATGTTTTGGAGGATTCTTGGCCTCAATGAGAGTTGGGTTAAGATTCTAAGCTACTCCTTGCATAAACCCGATTTTTCCTATGAAAATGGGAGAAATTGGGGGTTTTAGATGCTTTGTGTTCTTGAAGAACTTGGAGTTGATTCACCACGAGAGTGGGGCAATTCCTTGTTCTAATCCTAGCTAATTTGCTCACGTGAGTGACTTATAGACTAGGATTCCTACGTGCATCCCCTCTATTCCTTGGTTGTGTGATTTTCCCCAATCCTTAGGTTGTGCTATGCATCTAGATGATAATGCTCCCTAGCTTGAGTCCTATTTCTTTATTTTGTGTTTATCTTTGTGTATATGTGTTAGTCTTATCATTTTCTTAAACTTGTAGTTTGCTTAGCTTCTTGTTGATTTCCTTATACTAGTGCCTAGTTTATTGTGATTGCATATTGCGTGCCATATCCCCCAATCCCCTGAGGACGATATAACACCCGAGCTCACATCTTATTTTTGCTACATCAAAAATTGGCGCCGTTGCCGGGGATTGGAAATTTGGTGGTTCTATGTGATTGCTTATTTTGCTAGCATTAGAGTTTAGGGAATCTTAGGAGACTAAGCTTTTTCTTTCTTTTTGTTTGTTTTTATTATTTAAAGAGCTAATTGTCTTACCTTGATTGAGATTTGGTTTAAGGATCTTTTCTTTGTGCATTCACTCTTAATTGAAAAGGAAGAGTTTTCACCACTCAATCAAGAACTTTGAATCATGGAGGGGTATGATTTCCAAGAGCAAAGAATGTCATTGCCCGATTTCATCAAAATGGGTATAAAGACCTTTCAAGGTGGTCCACTTCAATCATTCCTTTCTTATTCTAAGTGGTGTTCCTATTGTGGTGAAGCTCATGCATTGGAGAGTTGTTACAAGTTAAACTCCACAAGTCAACCTTTTCCTCAAGAGTGTGGTGTTAATATGAGTCAAGAAGTTCCTCAAGAAAACACTTTTCAAGCATTGGAGCCACAATCTCCATGGTGTGCTATATGTGGTGGTTCTCATGCTTTGGAAAGTTGCCATATTTTGACTCCCACTTACCAAGTGTCTCATCAAGATGTTCAACAACAAGCTTTGGAGTATAATGTCAATATCAATCAAGAAGCTTTTCAAGGAGGTGCACCACAAATGTTCATGCCACAACCTCTTTGGTGTGCTATATGTGGAGGACCACATGAAGCCGAAGGATGCTACATCTTTGATCCTAATTTCCAATATCAAGGCCAAGTTCAAGAACCTCCACATCAAGAACCTCAACAACAATATCAAGACCAATTTCAAGAAGTCTATTACCAAGAACCTCAACACGAATGCCAACCATTTGATCAAGAGGCCGAGATGAAGTCCATGATGTCCAACATGCTTATGCAATTGAATGAGCTACAAAACCGAATGGATCAAATAATGGCTCAAAGACAAGGTTTGACAACTCAAGAACCTATTAAAGATTCATTTTCCAATGGAGAGGTTCTACAAGAGTTGCTCTTGCCAAATGAAGGTCATGTGATTGATGGAAATGAAAAGAAGGGTGATGACCTTGAAGATAAAGATGAAGATGATGAGGTTTATGATGAGTGCATTGAGATGGAAACACCAAGTTGGGGAGAGAGTATAGAGTTGCAAGGGAATGGTGATAAGGAACAACAACTTGAAGATGGTCCAATTGAAGAAGTGCTTAAGAAAGATGAAGTTGATGAAATATGTGGCACAAACAAGGAATGCCCTTCAATGGATGACACTACCTTGGGTGAGAACTTTAGGAGAGTGTGGGAACCGGGAGGAATTGAAGGCCTTGAGAGTGTTGTCCCACATTGGCCTATATTTGAATCAAAGGATTCCCATTTCTTGTTAGTGCATGAAGATGACCCAAGATTCTCCCTACTTGCCAAAGATGAAGAACATGAAGAAGGGGAGAAAAGTGAAGATCAAGAAAAGGATCAAGTTCATGGCTACTATCTTGATCCAAGGTTTAGGAAGAAATCATTGGTGGACTTATGGATTAAAAATGGCTTTGAGGAAGAAATACTCTTGGAGTTTGATTTGGATGAGCATAATGTCTTAAACTTTGAAGTGATGAACTTGAGCTCCAAGGAATTTACTGATGAGTGTCACTTGAAAACATATTTGGAAGGAAAAGTTGATAGAAAGATGGGAATTTTTCTACTTCAATCCCTTGATGGTTGATTTTGAGAGGTTGAGTCGAGCTAGCGACGTTAAACTTAGCGCTTCATGGGAGGCACCCCATGTTATCTTTCATTTTATTGCACTTTATATTTCTTCTTTATTTTTCTTAACACTTTTATTTTTGATATATCATGCTTTCACTTGTGCTTTCATGTATATATGCTCTTGACTCTAGGAATGACACTAAGGAGTATGCTCAATTCCAAGAAGGCTTCATGATGATTCTTTGACACAAGAGATTTATTAAGGGAGTCTCATCTACCTTCTCTACTTTCTTTAATTGTGTATAATGCTTTACTTTGTGTATATAGTAGAGATTGTGCTCCTTGTGCTTATTGTGATATCCTTCCCCCTTGTTCTTTGTTGTCTTTCACATCGAGGACGATGTTATTTCTTAAGTGTGGGGGGAGGACAAAATTTGGGAAATTTTTGAAAATTTTTGAAACTTTGCTTGGATGACTCATTGTGCACAGTGTTTGGTAAATTACCTTTCCTTGCTTGAAGTTGTGATTTACTCCCTCTTTGTTGGTTTGTGGTTTGTTTTGGTGGAACTTGTTGCAATTCAACTTGTGATTGATGAGCCAAGGGGTAACTCATGATTGATCTATTCTCTTGCCAATAGCCTTGTTAACCAACTAATAATTGAATCAATTCTTGATCTTGTGTGTTATGCATTGCTAGTGAAGGCTTATGTGAGATTCCGGTCATGGTTGTTTTGCTAGAACTTGCCTCATTACTCCTCGTGTGAAGTCTAAGGTTTGCATGCTTAGAAATGATTTAGGCCATTTTTGTTTAGCCCGAGCCTTTCACGCCTACCCTTTACACATGTGTTTACCACTAGTTGTCCCCGTTGAGCCTTTTGTGTTTGTTTAATAAGTGCTAAGCACTTTTCCCTACATTGTGATTATTTTTCCTTGTGTTAACCCTCATCATTTAACCCTTAACCCCTAGCCAAAATATTTCCCTCCACCCTTGAGAGAATAGAGCATTTATTCTTTTTCTTTGAAGAGATCTTTATTGGAGCTTGTTTTGTTAGCAATCCTCTTGATAATTTTGTCTAAGTGTGGGGGTATTGGTTCATGGAATAAGTTTGTTTATTGTTTTGCAATGAAAGCAAAGAAAAGAAAAAAAAATCATGAAAAAGAGATGAAATGAGAAAAATGAAAAGAAAAGGAAGAAGAATAAAAGTTTGAAGATTGATTCTAATTTGTGTTGAAATTTGTACTCAACCCCACCACTTTAGAGGTTTGTTTGGTCCTTAAGTCTTATTTGCTCCTTAGTCCATAGAAGTTATATCTCTTCTAGCTCCAATTGTGAATAAATGTGAAGTTCTCTCCTTTTTTTATTTTCCTTACCCCTTCTTTGTTAACCATTCACCCTTAGCCCCATTACAAGCCAAATAAAAGTCCTACTTGATCTTAGCATGCAATCATAGAGTTGAACTAGTGGGAGTATGAAGGGCAAGCCTATGGAATCTCATTCAAAGCCAAGTTTTGCATAATCTCAACTTAGCATTTGTGCACACTTGATCATCACACACTTAAATAGTTTTGGTGCTTGGTTATTGGCTTGAGAATTGAACTTGTGTGGAAGGCTAAAATGATTCTTGAAACAAGTTGTGTTGTAACAAGTTGGATTGTGGATTGATAGGTTGTGCAAAATGGGAGTATGATCAATTTGATTGCTAGGTTGGTGATTTATTTCTTGTCTTTGCTTGAGGACAAGCAAAGGTTTAAGTGTGGGGGAGTTGATAAGTGCTTAATTGTCTATATTTTCTCCCCTTTCACTAGGCCATTTTGCTCATATATTCTTCCAAATTCCATGAGATTAGGACTAAATTGTGTTATTTTGCAAGGAGTTTGGTTTGAAAAGCATTGGAAGCAAAGTTGAGTATTTTCAGGCATTTTGGTGGACATTGGAGTCAAATGGAGCGTTTTGGATGCATTAGAGGTCAATGGGAGCCAAGGAGAAGCTAAGAGGATGGCTAAAACACTTCAAAAGGAGCCTAAGAGTGGTGTTTTCAATGGTGTTGGTCATTTGGGCAAACCAAAACAAAAGAGG
Source organism: Ipomoea nil (assembly GCF_001879475.1). NCBI lineage: Eukaryota > Viridiplantae > Streptophyta > Magnoliopsida > Solanales > Convolvulaceae > Ipomoea > Ipomoea nil. The sequence continues at coordinate 107,632 of NW_017617601.1, forward strand.
AGCAAAAGATCAATGCATTGCAATTTTCGCTCATTTCGACCACTGTTCGGTATTTTGACTATATCTCAGCCTAGGAGTGTTGAAATGAAGTGATTCTTGTTCCATTAGAAAGAAGACTCAAAGGGCTACAATTCTTATAAATAAATCAAAGTCTAAAAAGGAAGCCACAGGGGTCCAAATTGTCCTTGAAGTTGACGTTCCAAACTGACAGACCAAAACTGACTACCGTTTGGTTTTTGGACCATATCTCGGCCTAGGAATGTCCAAATGAAGTGATTCTTGCGCCATTGGAAAGAAAACTCGAAGGGCTACAACTTTCATGAAGACATGGAAGCCCAATTCTGAAGACAAAAGGGTCAAAATCAGCCTACAAAACGGAGTTCTGTTGCAGAGTAGAGCTCAACGCGTCGAGAAATTTCTCGACGCGTCGAGATTGGGCAGAATGTCGCGATTTTCTTACTGTAAATGTTCGACGCGTCGAGAAATCTCGACGCGTCGAAACCCTCCGTCTCTGCTCTATTTTAACTGAGTTTTCACTCATTTTTTGATGGTTTGGAACCCCATTCGAACCCTAACTATTTTCTACTCTTTCTTTTCATATTTTAGTATTAGATTAGGTGTAGATTTAGGTTCTTTATCATATTTCAAGCTTGTATTGAAGGATCTACACTTGGATTTCAAGATTCTACCATCCATTTTCAATAGAGAAGCTTTCCTTCCTTTTATCCCTTTCTTTTGCAAGATTTATGTTTGTTACTTATGCTTTTGTGTTCTTTATGTTATTTAATCATGAGTAGTTAGTTTATGGACTTGAGTTAGGGTTATATTATCTATCTTGATGCTTGATTTGTGATTATTGCAAAAAAGGGAAGAACTCTAACCTAGGGTTCTTGAGTTTATGAAGGATTTGTGTTTGTATATTGTTAATGCTTGGTGTACAACATTCATTGACATGTTTTGGAGGATTCTTGGCCTCAATGAGAGTTGGGTTAAGATTCTAAGCTACTCCTTGCATAAACCCGATTTTTCCTATGAAAATGGGAGAAATTGGGGGTTTTAGATGCTTTGTGTTCTTGAAGAACTTGGAGTTGATTCACCACGAGAGTGGGGCAATTCCTTGTTCTAATCCTAGCTAATTTGCTCACGTGAGTGACTTATAGACTAGGATTCCTACGTGCATCCCCTCTATTCCTTGGTTGTGTGATTTTCCCCAATCCTTAGGTTGTGCTATGCATCTAGATGATAATGCTCCCTAGCTTGAGTCCTATTTCTTTATTTTGTGTTTATCTTTGTGTATATGTGTTAGTCTTATCATTTTCTTAAACTTGTAGTTTGCTTAGCTTCTTGTTGATTTCCTTATGCTAGTGCCTAGTTTATTGTGATTGCATATTGCGTGCCATATCCCCCAATCCCCTGAGGACGATATAACACCCGAGCTCACATCTTATTTTTGCTAAATCACTTACCATTGCACATCTAACTCTGTACTTAACCAATTTTGCTTGACTATCGCAACGCACACAAATTGGAGGTACGAGTTTTCCTAATTAGGAATATCCTCGAACAAATGGCGTAGCCATTCAGCCTTTCCACGACACACGTCTAAGGCTCTCAGCTTAAATCCCATCATGGATCTTAGCTATCACAAATCATTTCGAAAATTTCCATACAACCAACTGCACTGGCCTACGTAAACACGTAGCCTTTAATGGACTTAGCGTCCTTTGATATCCCGTACTGTACTTTCCAAGCACAGCTAGATATCCCACATAGTGCAGTCCAAAGTCACGAGCATGCCTTAAGTATCTCATAACTCTCACTGTTGCCTTCTAGTGCGTGACACTAGGGTTACTCGTATGTCTACCGAGTTCGTTAACCGCTAAGGCAACATCCGGCCTAGTACAACCCATTGATACAATTAAACTACCAATAATCTGAACGTATTCTCCGTGAGAAATACAGTCTTCGTGATTATTGGCTAGTTGTACGTTAGTATCTAACGGTGTCCAAGCCATTTGATTAACATCCTTTGCAAGGATTCAATTCACTCATTGAGATTGGCTTACCATAGACCATTCGGTCTTCTCACGATTTTAATCTCGAAGATTAAATCTGCCAAGCCCATGCCTCTCATGTCAAATCTCAAATTTAACATGTTCCTGATAGATTTCTGATTGTGTAGCAAAAATGAGTGATGGTGAATGTACGGGTGTGTAATTTCGTCCTCAGGGGATTGGGGGTTATGGCACGCAATATGCAATCACAAGAAACTAGGCACTAGCATAAGGAAATCAACAAGAAGCTAAACAAATCATAACGAGATTGAGGCTACGGTAACTAAACAAAGTAACCCAAACACATATTAACAAGATGTAAACACGAAATAAAGAAATATGACTCAAGCTATGGAGCATTATCTTCTAGATGCATAGCACAACCTAAGGATTGGGGAAAATCACACAACCAAGAAATAGAAGGGATGCACGTAGGAATCCTAGTCTATAAGTGACTCATGTGAGAAAACTAACAAGGATTAGAACAAGGAATTGCCCCACTCTCGTGGTGAATCAACTCCAAGTTCTTCAAGAACACAAAGCATCTAAAACACTCAATTTCTCCAATTTTCATAGGAAAAATCGGGGTTATGCAAGGAGTGGCTTGGAATCTTGACCCAACTCTCATTGAGGCCAAGAATCCTCCAAAACATGCCAATGAATGTTGTACACCAAGCATTAACAATATACAAACACAAATCCTTCATAAACTCAAGAACCCTAGGTAGGCAAAAATTCCCTTTATGCAATAATCACAAATCAAGCATCAAGATAGAAAATACAACCCTAACTCAAGTTCATAAACTAACTACACATGATTTAATAGCATAAAGAACACAAAAATATAAGTGTAAAACATAAACATTGCAAAGGAAAAGAGATAAGGGAAAGAAAACTTCACTAAAGAAATGGATGGTAAATCTTGGAATCCAAGTGTAGATCCTTCAATACAAGCTTGAAATATGATAAAGAACCTAAATCTACACCTAATCTAACACTAAAATATGAAAGGGAAGAGTAGAAAATAGTTAGGGTTCGAATGGGGTTCAAAACCATGTAGAAATGAGTGAAAACTCAGCTAAAGGGAGCAGAGGCGGGGGGTTTCGACGCATCGAACATTTACAGTATGAAAATCGCAACTTTCTGCCCAATCTCGACGCGTCTAGTGCTACTCTGCAACAGAACTTCGGTTTTTAGGCTAGTTTTGTCCCTTTTGCCTTCAGAATTAGGCTTTGATGTCTTCATGAAAGTTGTAGCCCTTCGAGTATCCTTTCAAATGGCGCAAGAATAACTTCCTTTGGACATTCCTAGGCTGAGATATTGTCAAATTACCAAACAGTGGTCAGTTTTGGACGAAATCTGCAAGTTTGGAACTTCAACTTCAAGGATGATTTTTACCACTGTGGCTTCCTTTTTAGGCTTTGGTGTCTGAATATGCGTTGTAGCCCTTTGAGTCTTCTTTCCAATGGGACAAGAATTGCATAATATGGATAATTTTAGGTCGAGATATGGTCCAACGACTATGACGTCGACGTGCAGGTCGGGAATTACAATTGCATGATCGCTTGCTTCTCTTTTACTTTGGTTTGCCCAAATGACCAAGACCATTGAAAGCACCACTCTTAGGTTCCCATGGAAGTGTTTTGTCCTTCCTCTTAGCTTCTCCTCGGATCCCATGGACTCCCAATCCATCCAAAATGCTTCTTTTGACTCCAATGACCACCAAAGTGCATGAAACTACTCATTTTTGCTTCCAAAGCTTTTCAAACCAAACTCCTTACAAAATAACACAATTTAGTCCCAATCTCATGGAATTTGGAATGATCTATATGCAAAATAGCTTAGAGAAAAGGGTGAAAAATATAGACAAATAAGCACTTATCAATTTGATCACTTGATCGTTACTACCCATGATGAGTTTATCGTGTATAAACAAATAGTGATATCATCGTCTATCGTACGCATTATGTAGACCCACTTGTCACTTTTATTTATACTAAACTCGTTGGTCATCATTGTATGATCAAACCTACGGACATGCCAAGTACTAAGACAATTGTTTCGCACCATACAATGATCTCACCAATTACACGCTTTCTTTTCACAGCGTGGAACCACAAACCCTCAGGTCGTTCCATGTCTATTCAGAAAGCGATCCATCCATTTTTATGAACTTCCAAGTCTCGCTAAATGGCTATGGCAAGTATCATACTAATGGATTTCATTCTCATCACAAGAGAATATATCTTGAAGTAATTGTGGCACTCGCATTGCAATTAATCTACAATTACAAGCCCGGCCATTTTACTTCAATATAACCAACCTGTTTTATCTTCCGACACGTGATCCACAAGGATCCAAAGGTTTTACAACCCGGAGGAAGAACAACCAGTTCCAAGTATGAATCTCTAAGATAGAATCTACTTCACTCTCGGTAGCCTCTCTCGTGTTGGTCCATCCGTATAAGTCACTACTTCTACATACGTTCTAGACTCGTTTTCTAACAACCATGTCAGAAAATCCGGTTCATTTTCTAGTGGACAAGTTAGAATACGCACATCACATTCTAACATGTACGTCAGAAAATCTGGACCAAAGGATTTTTCAATCCTAGCTCTCTTGCTACGTCTAGCTTTGAGCTCGGGTTCTCTTTCATACCCTCCAACCATAGCTACGTCGAAAGTTCATTTCAACGTGCTAGTTCCTAAATTGAACCTTCACAAAAGTACATCTTCAAAGAACGATGAATTTATTGATTCAATTAATCATGTTCTTATGTACATCCAAACTATATGACTCGTGTACTAAGAACCAATACACACCTTTGGCAAGACACCCCCACATTTCAGGCATTAGTAGGAAAACTTCCTACGTACCCACAATTTGTAAGAATTTCATGCGGGTAACCCTATTTTAAAGGTACTTACTTGTCCAAAGTATTGTCTCACCCCACACACTTTGAGGTAGACTCGAACTTATCAACGTCTTGATATTTATGTTCGGCAACAACGTTCGATTGAGGTGAATACCGTGTCGTACGCTCGAGTACGATACCGATGCTTGCGCAGAAATCACCAATAGGTGTTTATTGTTCACCACATCGATCGCTCATAACCGTATTAATCCACGATTAATTTGGTTTTCTCCTTTATTCTTATAAAGAATAAACGTGTGCTACCCGTTAGCACACCTTGTAGGTGCGAACAAATCAGCACTTACGAATCCATTCGGTATTGATCGAAGCCAAAACCACGAATCAATGCTTCTGACATTGAAGCATTATTTGGTGCTTAGCAAAGCACTACTCAGTTGTTATCAACATTTATCACCGTTTGGTTACCGAGGCACCAAATCTGTTTTGTGAATTTAAATGAACCAATCGGTTGCTTTATAATTCAACAACACAAAGAGTTGCTAATTATCTTAAGCACACTCCAGTATTATCCAACTTCATGAATAAGCAAAGTAAAGCTTGATCACAAATCTTCCTAGCTAAGTGCTAATCTCATAGCACTTTACAGTGCTAAATTTAATTAGCACTCCACAATGCTATTTTAAAGTTTGGATGTCCAGTGCTGTTAAGCACTACAATTAGCACTTCAACAATGCTAAATTCAATTAGCATTTTCCGTTAAGCTCAAGCTTAATTCTGATGTCCCCAACAATTTGTCTCAAATTATATTTCATACTAGTATAATTTGGTTTTTGTTCAAGTTAATTCTAACACAACTAACGGTATCAAATCAACTAAATTTTTCGACTAGTTGAATCAAGCGTATATAATCGTACTACGAATATTATTTAAAGTATTCAACACTTGAGCTGTGACGCTCACGATTATATAGTTATCCCAATTTTGACAAATTGATTCTACTTTGAAATCTATATCGTTCAACATGAACTAGAACCGAAGTCCTTACGAGATTTCAAACATGTAACGCGCTTGTTACAATTCGTTTCGGCCGTTAAGCCATTTTAACATTATTCCAAATAATGCTACTTGATGCACTAGGCATCCATATTGAATCATTTCATATATACAATTAACATTATTTCATCAAATAATTCGTATGTACTATGATTCAATAACTCAATGGAACAATTCATTTTTATTCTATAATAAAAATGTATCACAAGGGTACTACAACATTTATTTAACAAATAAATAAATAGGAAAATTCATTGGAAACAAATTCCTTATTCCTATCTCATAGTAGTCCTTCAAACCCGTGTGCCTTGTTCCATTGTTCAACCATCCACTCACGAAGGGTGGTCCCATAACGCACATCGGGGGTACCTGTTAAAGAAACCTTGGTTGTGACCTCACTCGTCCAACCATCCACATTCTTTAACCCAAGCGAAGTTGTCCGCAACCTTTTCACCAGGATGACGGTTCGCATCATAGTGGATGCTCACTTCTTCTTCATAATCATTTTCAGGCCTAAACTCTCGTTTGCCTTTCCTTTGATTATCGTTGAAGACATTCGTCACAATATAGAAGTCCTCAGACCATGTAGTGATCAAACCATCATTGGATCCTTCGTGGCTTTTAGCTGATCCACTAGGCATCACAATAGGTACCAACTGTGTGCCGTTAGCCACTAGCCTACCGGTTTGTGAACCAAGGTTCTCCGGAGCACTATCGTGTGATTTTGCAACTCCCATGAAAATATCATTTCCAACGTTGCTGCCGTCAACCGACATCTCGGAATGTGCAACATCGTTGCAGTTCTGACCATTTGAATGTGCACCACGAGCAACATTCACGGTTCCAATACTCTTGGAATCCATCGACTTGTTCATTATCAAAAAATAAGGTTTTAAGATTGTTGGAAATAATGAACCAAAGTCGATTTAATATCGCAAAATAATATTTATATTTACACACAAAATTATATAAAATATTATTTGATATATATCTAAAATATATATATATATATACACACAAATATATATAAATCAGACCCCCACGGTTATATACATCTATATCTACGAAAAAGATATATGTATATCAACCAAAATGGAATTATAATCATCGGATTATAATTCCAACCAAAAGAAAACAAAGTGTAGTACAAGGATTTTAGCTTAGAAGCATAATCCCAAAACCCAGAGAAGAAAGAAGAGTGGCGCGGCTTCTGTTTGGTGTAGGGTTTTAGCACGAGTCAGGCGAAGTGCCCATTTTCCTTAAAACCTTATTTGCGACCTCCCAAAAGTTCTAGGAGCGTTGTGGCCTAGGCTTCCCAAGATAAAACATGCTACGATTCGACGTTTGAGCACCCAAACGAACGAACCCGGCGAACTAGAGCAAAGCCTTGAACACGCAAAGAAAGGAGTAGGAGCAGAGTTTTGAGAAGAAAACAATTCATGTGTTGTGTGTTCTTGTTGTGCTTCACTTGTGCTTATAAGTCTGCTAACAATAGCATTAGATCTGATTTAAAAATCAGATCAAACAGTCAAGTGAATAGTATAGACACGTACCATTTCAAAAGACCAGAACACTTATGCTACAGTTTGGGATTTGATTTGCACCCCCCTACGCATGAGAGAGAGCCTCTATGCTATACAATTCAATAAACTTTAAAAGTGCTCTTGTATAAATAGTGGGATAAATCTTCTTCCCAAACCAATGTGGGATAAAATCTTCACTTTTTCCCTTCATTTTTCAACTCAAATGGGTCTACTTTGAGAATCAATATCTCATTCACCAATTATCCGTTTTGAACGTACAATATATCAATCTCTTCGTCTCACTATGAAGAACCCGAATCCACTTTGACCCGACCCAAATCAGAAGTGGACCCCACTGATAATTGTACCACAAAATAGCTACTTAAAATGCCATTTTAATGCTATTTTTTCAACACTGTCAACTAGTTAACTTTTAGCCTTAATGGTTGTTGTACTGTTCATTAGAATACTTTTAACTACTGAACATAGCTTGTTGGTGTTGGTCATTGATTATGATTGTATGTAAAACAAATGAATTCTGCATTGTTCACAAGCCATAATGTAAAACAACATATATTAGATCTCTTAATGCATATTGATAGTATGTCTCACATTTTACTTATAATTTATGAATCTATTACTTTTGCTTAACATATGGAGTAATGTATCCCAATCTCATTAACAGTCACTTTTATTTATAATTTATGAATCTATGACTAGTGAGCCCTCTGACCGAGTCGAAGATTGAGTTTCAAAGTGGTTTGATGTATCTGTGCTGTTAAACTCTATGTTCTCGTATTTGATTTGTAATTGGTTGATTTGTAATGTAGGTACCCGATGAAGGAAGCAAGCACCAATCTTTCACACTGGAAAGCAAAATTCATCCTCTAGTCATCATGTTAATGGATAATCTTCTACATGATATGCAATCAGATTACTATAATATTTTTTATTAGAGGCAACTGTAAGTAGTTTCATGATTTATTTAATTGGTAGCTGGATTTCTAATGGTGTGTCTAAACTGAGTATACTAAAATTTTGTATGGACATGCACCAAATTTTGTATTGGCATAATGAAAGTTGTCTCATGTCCAAATGAAGAAAAAGTAGATTTAATCTTTGTGACTCTATTTCTTTTTTTGGCTCTCTCTTTTCCTTCTTTTACTTAAAATGCCTCAGCTCCTGTTAGCTCTATGAACTTGCTAGACTGCCAAACCAATTATAACCACCTAGGTTTGTTTTACTAGTTGTGTTGTCGTTCATGTTATGTGTTCCATGATTATTTTCTTTTATATATTCTGTATTATTCCTACTTGTGCATGTTAGGAATATAGCAGAATAATGCGGAAGCGAAGAATCGAAAATTGAGAATTATAGAAGTTAAATAATAGGAAAATAATATAAATGACAGAATAAGGCAATAGCTAATTTGGGAGATTATAAAATATATATATATTACTCTCTAAATAGAGAATACAAAGTAAATATATATATATATATATATATATATATATATATATATATATATATATATATATATATATGTTTACGTGGGGAAATAAAAGAAAGAAAAGAAAGCAAGATGAATTGCTTAGGAATGAATTACAATTAATGAATTGATGCATTGAAAACAATGAACCTAAACCTATTTATAATTACAAAGAAGAGAAATGTACGGCAATTACAAGAATGAGAGCCAAAGTAGGAAATCATGTAGGAATGTTAGCACGCAAACGACGCCAACATTAGAGACATGGTCTATGTTTAATTAGCCACGTATTATGCCTAACAATCTCCACCTTGGATCAAATTGTTGTAGAATTAACAACTGGAACAACCGACTAAACTCAAGCACTACTTGAACTTAACAACAGGAAGAACTTCATAATAGCAGGATGGATCACCATCAACTTCCTATGTGACTGAAAGAGCATAAGCAACCATATTGGTTTCATCGTCACTAGCGTACCTAGCAGGTTTTTTAATTGTCCTCCTAGGACGATCCATAGCAATGGAATACTCTCGTTGTGGCTCGACGAGAGGTGCGGTGCTAGTAGATGCATCATCTTTAGTATTACCATCAGCAGTAGTAACACTATCAATAGGCCTGAACTCAAACTCCACCTTCTCACTAGTACTTTGCGTCTCATCTGTACTGGGAACTTTTCCAGAAGAACGTAGTGCATTTTCATCAAAAGTGATATATCGACTTAGAATGATTTTCCGAGAATCAGGAGACCATAGACGATACCCTTTTGACTCAGAGGCATAACCAAGGAAAATGCATTTGACAGCTCTCGGGTTCAATTTACCCGTACTGGAATGAGCATAAGCAGGACATCCAAAAACTCTTAAGATAGAGTAGTCAACAGGATTACCTGACCAAACTTCTTCTGGAATTTTGAAATCAAGGGATGAATGTGGAGATCTATTTACCAAATAGCAAGCAGTAGAAATGGCCTCGGCCCAAAAATCACGCTATTTCCATAACCCAGCATTAGAGAGTATACAACGAGCTCTTTCCAATAGAGTCCTGTTCAAACGTTCGGCAACACCATTTTGCTGGGGTTTACCAGGCAAGGTCTTGTGCCTGGCGATTCCATTTGCCGCACAGAAGTCATTGAAATCTGACTCACAGAACTCCAAGCCATTGTCTGTCCTGAGCTTCTTGACTTTTTTACCTGTCTGAGTCTCAACAAGTATTTTCCACGTCTTGAAAATAGAAAATGCCTGATTTTTATGTTTCAGGAAATAGACCCAGACTTTACGAGAAAAGTCATCAATAATAGACATAAAATATCTACAGCCTCCAATAGATTGGAATTTAGTCGGTCCCCATAAATCAGAATGTATATATTCCAATACATCTTTGGTACGGTGTGTAGCAGTAGAGAAACTAACCCTCTTTTCTTTCCCAAAAATACAATGCTCACAAAATTGTAATTTACCCGTACCTGAACCACCAAGGAGGTCTTTCTTGCTCAGGAAATGCATGCCTTTCTCACTCATATGCCCCAGACGCATATGCCATAATTGAGTGAGATCCGCATCAGACATCGATGAGGATACCGCTACTGAACTTGTCACAGTACTGCCATGCAAGACATACAAGCTTCCAGAACGAGAAGCTTTCATGAGAATAAGAGAGCCTTTTATGACCTTCAAAACTCCACCTTCAGCTGTGTACTTGCACCCCAGAGATTCCAAGGTGCCCAATGATATCAGATTGCGTTTCAAATCAGGAATATACCAAACATTGGTAAGAGTCCTGACAACGTTATCATGAGTTTTAATCTGAACACTTCCAATTCCACTAACCTTGCAAGATGAATTGCTTAGGAATGAATTACAATTAATGAATTGATGCATTGAAAACAATGAACCTAAACCTATTTATAATTACAAAGAAGAGAAATGTACGGCAATTACAAGAATGAGAGCCAAAGTAGGAAATCATGTAGGAATGTTAGCACGCAAACGACGCCAACATTAGAGACATGGTCTATGTTTAATTTGAGCCACATATTATGCCTAACAGTGCATACACTATATTTTAATCTTACGTCCAATTGGGTTCCTTTCAGGTTGAAAGATGGAATGAACAAAGGGAGACTGGGACTTTCCGAAGGCCACTTTAACTTGATGTGGATTTAGACAATGTTGATCATCTTCTTATGAAATTTGGCCTTTTGGTTTCCTTTTGAATGTCAATGGATTAATAAGTATTCTTGTACTATCTTCTTAGAAACCTCTCTCTCATTGTTGCAGATGAATCAATGGATCCTGAAACAATTTAATGTTGTTGCTCTTTTTTCTCAGAACTATTAGCTTCTAGTATATAAAGATTCTTTGTTTTTTGTTACAATTATTTGACAAATATAAGTTACAATTGAATTTTGTTCCAATTAATGTGTACATAGAGTTTATTTATGATTGCAATATAAAGATTTAAATAATAATTATAAAAATATAATAATGCAATTATAAAACATTTAGCGACACTTAATTATGAAAACAAAACATTATTTAGCACCACTTAATAACCGCCACTAAAATTTTTAAAAATAAATAAAGAAAAACATTTAGCGACACTTAATGGCTGCCACTAAAATTTAAAGAAAAAATAAATAGATTTATTTAGCGGCGGTTACAAAACCGCCTCTAAAAGCAAAAGAAAAGTACCTCATTTTAGTGGCAGTTTTGTAACCGCCGCTAAAAGAAAAAGAAAATTACCTCATTTTAGCGGTGGTTTCAAAATCGCCGCTAAAAGCAAAAGAAAAGTACCTCATTGTAACACTGGTTATGTAACCGCGGCTAAATGCATTCAAAACCACCGCGAAATAAGTTTTTCATTAATTCCCGCGATTGTAGAAAACCATCGCTAAATACTTCACAACACACTATTTAGACACGGTTGAATAACTGCCGCTAAACACAATAGTGGCGGTTTGTAACCGCCGCTAAACGTTAAAAAAAAAAAAAAACAGTCGCTAAATGCCTTATTTGGTGTAGTGAAATATTAACTGCATGTATAAAATATGTCAACGGCAGACACATAACATATTAACCAACATCTCATGTGTTTGCAGTTATCATGGTCTCATGTGTCTGCAGTTATCATGAAACCATATGAGAAGAAGATATTTTAAATAGATTTGGCAAATAAAACAAAAATAATATTGATTGCAGTATAATGCTCAAACAAATAATTACTCGGAGTAACGAGTTATCGATCCACAGGGAAGTGGGGCGTATCAAGCACTAGCTACTAATCTATTCTTGTGAAGCTAATCCTAATGATTATCATGGATGGTTGATTAAAATAATTAAAAAAAGTACCAGGTTTGTGAAAACAATAGAGAGAGAATGAGATTCCTGGAATTCAAGTATTTAATCACCTAGCTAGTGACAACCTTATGAACAATATTAAAACTGGGGTTTAAACAAGTGTGAGAATGCAAAGATGATATAGAGTTACTCCCGTAATCTCTAACCCTAGTGAATATTCACTCATGTTATATAAACACCCAACAATATAAGAACAAGCATTCATAATAAACTCCTAACTACTACCATCTCCCGATGTACAATAATCATGAATCAAACTCCCTACATATATGCCCTCTCCAAAGGTGCAACAGTTAAGTGTAATTGTGTGTACTCTCAATTATGCCTAACTCCCGTTATGACATAAATAAAGCTATGAAACAAGTAATTCGGGCCTTGAGCTACTAGCAACAACAATATAATCACAATTGCAACATAACTTATAACCCAAATAATAATATATTGAAGAATATGATAAACATGCACATAGGTTCATAAACACTTTTTACCCAAAAATCTCTAATGGAATTTAGCCAAGCATGGCTAAATTATACATAGCAATTATAATAAAGAGTTTACAAATAATCTAAAAGAGTACCAGAATAAACGAAGTGATTTTCCCAAATCTCCCTAGCTTTCTTCTTGCTTCCAAAGACAACTTGTAGATCTCAATTCTCCTCTTTCTTGTCTCCAAAAGTCTGAATAATTCTCTCTAGGGGTGAACCGAGGCGGGGTTTTATAGCGAAAACCAAACCGGGGCAAAATAGGAAGCTTTCCGCCCAAATTTAGAAGCTGCCAAATATCAGACTCGATGCGTCGATTGGTAGCTCGACGTGTCGAGTCTGTGGCATCGTATTTCACAGCTCGGTACTGCAACTTCTCGACGCATCGAGCATTTGGCTGGACTCCCGAATCGCTACTGGAACTTCTCGATGCGTCGAGTTTGCTGAGCTCCGATCGGATTGGCTTCTGGAATATTTGGACATGTCGAGCCATTGGCTCGACGCGTCGAATCTTGCGTTTCAGCACCATCTGGTCCATTTCGGCTCCAAACTCGTCTGAAATTTCCCTTGCTTTTGCACTTGACCTACAATGGTTCCAAAAACACTAATAAACACCATAAAACATTCAAAACCAGTGTAAACAATATCAAAATTAGAAAACAAGGAAATATGCAATTATTGTGACATTTTCTTGAACTTAAACCCAACAAATATAATCAAACTATCACTAAAAACATGTACAATTTGGCTCACATCAAATATAATAGAAGAGAATAGAAACAAGATGATATGATACACATACCAAGCTCAACCTCAACTTCTTCAGACGTGGAGAAAACATGTACTACTTACTAATACATTTTTCAATATAAATAAATAAATAAATAATTAAATAAATAAATATATATATATATATATATGTGTGTGTGTGTGTGTGTGTGTGTGTATATATATATATATATATGTATGTATGTATGTATGTATATATAGGTTCAGGTGCGGTTGTCGCGCCCAGGCGCAGTCGTGCGATGAGAGGAGAGCCATTGATTTTGCTTAAATCAACGTTCAAGATTACCAAAAAAATTTTTAAAAAATGAGGTGACAATTTGGTAATTTTTGCATCTATGTCAAATTTAAGGTGCGTGGTTTTTGTGCTTAAGGTGCGTGGATTTTGTGCTTTATGTGCGTGAGTTTTGTGCTTAAGGTGCGTGGTTGTGTACTTAATGTGAGTAGTTGTTGAAACTTAAGGTGCGTGAGTTTTGTGCTTAAGGTGCGTGGGTTTTGTGCTTAAGGTGCGTGGGTTTTGTGCTTAAGGTGCGCGAGTTTTGTGCTTAATGTGGGTAGTTGTTGAAACTTAAGGTGCGTAAGTTTTCTTCTTAAGGTGTGTTGTTTTCCTTAAGGTGCGTAATTTGTATGCTTAAGGTGCGTAAGTTGTGTGAAACTTGGTGAACCATTTTAAAACCTTAAGGTTCTTTGTTGTGTGTTTGAAGTGCATGATTTGTGTTCTTAACATGTTTTGTTTGTGTGCTTAAGTGCGTGGTTTGTATACTTATGGTGCGCCATTTTAATGTTTAAGGTGCGTCCTTCGCACAACCGCACAGGAAGTCTAACTTGCACCTGAATCTTTCCCTATATATTTATAATGTATACATAGTAGGCGGATTTCTCGGGCCTCGTCAGCCCTCCAAAGCCCGCCATTTCGAGTGACGGCCGGGCTAAAAAGCCCACCAAAAAAGGGGCAATAAAATTCAATGGCCATCCCGTCTTTTTGGCAGGACGGGCTAGCGTAGCGGGCTAAGCCTATTTTGACAGGTCTACATTAATATTATAAACGGTCATACATGAAATTGTGTTTGCAAAAAGATATCATTCCTAATCCTGTTCACTCAATAATTTGGGCAGTAAGTTGACTTTTAATTCAGTATGGACTTTCATGTGCTTAACAGTTTTGCTGAGTTGTATGATTGCATTAAAAAAATTGTAAAAATTCAAGCATGTACATGCACGATGAGAATCCAGCTAGCTCCATATTAATGGCCCTTCAAACATATATACATTCTCATCAATTACTCAGAAACATATCAGTCAGAGAGAGTACGTGTGAGAGAAAAACATAGAAAGAGAGATGGCTTGTGTTGCATTGGCTTCTCTAATGGCAACAATCGACCTTGAGTTCCGAAAACCAAACCACAGAGTGTCTCTTCATGCTGAAAAGCCATTGAATTCTCTGTTTGAGAAGCTTTCTTCTTTGCAAGCCTTTCTGGAGAAGGAATACAACAACGGTGGTGCTCCAGCCCGTCATCTGGCAATCAAAATCAGAGACTTTGCGCTCAAAGCTGAAGATGACATTGAGATACAACTAAGAAGCTTTCTTCTAGCCCAAGACGGAAAGTGTCAAGCCAAAGCTCGTGGGGAACTCCATCAAAGCTTGCGAAAAGCTGCAGAAGATGCAGAAGAGCTGTCCAAGATTATTAACAACAGCAGAAGCAGTGAACCCGAAGCAGCCATGACCAGTGAAACTCATCCATCCATTCATTGGTTGAAACCTGAGAATGTTGTGTTGGATGGACCATCCTTGCCATGCTCTCCAAATCTTGAGGATCAATTTAATGAAGATGCCTTCAATGCGGTAAAAAGATGTTATTCTATACCTTTGAGCCAAAAAACATAGTTTCAATTGTAGGATTGCCAGGCATTGGCAAGACTACTTTGGCTAAAAGAGTCTATGGCTCAGATATGGCAGAAGGTTACATTCGAGCTTGGGTTACTGTGCCTCAAGAGTACAAGGGAAACACTCTTTCTCAACTAATCAAAGAGAAATTACACAAGCACTTGGGAGGTAGGCATATGTATTTTCTTGTTTTGGATAATATACCAAACACCCGAGTTTTGGGTGATATCCTAACATGTCTTCCTAATGCTTCATACCAAATACGTATATTGCTGACAACTCAGTTCAATGCTGTTGGTTGCGATGCTGCCACATTTGGCAATGTGCATAAAATGTGCATATTGGATCCAAACAGAAGTTGGGATCTATTTTGCAACAAACTCTCTCCCAAAGAGCTAAGAGCACCAAAATTTGTAGAAATCGCCAAACATGTTGTGAAGGAATGCGAAGGGTTGCCACGGTCAATTGTTGCGGTTGCAGAGCGTTTTTCTAAATGTGATTACATTTTAAAGGAATGGATGAAGATTGAAAAGGAAGTCGAGACATTGGGACCTCTATACAATGATGCCGAGCACTTAAGTAAGCTTACTCTATCCTACAATCAATTGCCCCAACATTTGAAAGTTTGTTTTTTAAATTTTGCAGTCTATCCAAAAGGCTTTAAAATCAATGTGAAAAGGCTTATTAGGATATGGATTGCTGAGGGATTTGTGAGGCAAATGGAGTGTAAGGGATTTGGGAGGCAATTGGTCAAGGATTTAGAAGAGGAAGGTTACTGCTATTTAGATGGTCTTGTTCATAGTGGTCTGGTCTCAATCAGCAAATGGGAACATAAGATGACTAATGTTTGCTGGATACATAGCTCCTTATGGGACTTCTGTACGAGAGAAACAAAAAAAGAGGGTCTCCTATGTGCGGCGTATACTCGAAAAGATTTAGGATTGCCATTAGACATGTTTGTGAATTCATGTCGTTGGTTAAGTTTATACTCACATAGGTTGGATTATTATGCGCTCTTTACTACAAATAACCCTCGCTCTCTTTTCTTCTTTCAAGGAGATTTTGTAAAGTCGGTATCTTTCAAGCTATTAAGAATTGTAGATTTGAGTGCACTTCAAATCTTCGAAATAGTGCCATTGCATTTAAGAGATTTAGTTTTTCTGAGATACCTATCTGTACCACCGTGGTTTGAGGGTTTAGACGATGTAGTGTCAAACAATCAGAATTTGCAGACAATTATTGTTTGTGGTGGTGAACCACAACTACTTAAAACTGGCCATTTGTCATTCAGAATTTGGGAGTTACCACATTTAAGGCATCTTGAACTTGGCAATTACTATGAGGTGGATCCTCCAAACAGGAATATTGAGCAATTACAAACATTATCGTGGGTTAGTCCAACTCATTTCACAGAAGAGGTGTATAAGAAGTTCCCAAACTTAGAATATCTCAAGGTTTACTATAAAGGTGCCTTTGATGAGCCATGTAGCAGCCCTGGACCTTGCAGAAACCCCACCATCAATTTGGATTATATTAGGTATTTGTCGAAACTCGAGACACTTACCGTTATAATCCCAGAAAACAGTATGACCCATCTAGAGCAGCTAGTGTTTTCTACAAGGCTGAAGAAGTTGAGGTTGAGCGGGACTAATCTCCCGATAATGAAGTTTCCAAGGGTATTGAGTGCTTTAAAGGTGCTCAAACTAGAAAACGCCTTCTCTGACCTAGTGTGGGGATCATTTGAAGAATTTTATAACTTAGAAGTGTTGCTCATTGAGGCTACAAATCTCCAGAAATGGGTGGTCAAGAGCACCAATTTCCCAAAATTAAGTTGTCTAATCCTAAGACGTTGTTATCGTTTGGAAGAGATGTTATTTGAAGTTAGATATATTGACACTCTAAAGACAATTAAGGTGGAGCAGTGTTCCCCTTATGTTGTCGATGTAGCCATGAAGATTCTGGAGGAGCGAAAGTGGCTTCGGAAAAAGTCAAACGACCCTTGGGAGGCGTACAATATCAGGAAAGCGCGCCTAAATCGAGTTGATGCTTTCTATACGCCACTTACTGTTGTTGTCGACGACGTGATTCATGATGTTCGCTAGCTAGCTAGGTATGTGTTTCTTTTCTCTTCTATTATATTGTTTGTTTTATTTGCCAATCTGTTTAAAATAAATATGTTCTTCAATTCTCATGTGGTTTCATATATGTTCCCCATTTTGCATTGTTTTTTTTCAGTGATGGGGCGAATTCCCTCATATGATGAATCACAGCATACGTTACTGCCCAGTGTCATTATATTGTATTAGAAATAATGATGTGCCCAGGTTAGATGCTAATAATTTCTTACCAAGTATATCCTTAATATTTTTTTCTGTTGTCAATTTTACAATCACTACGTAAAATACAAAGACATATATGCATATATGTGTATACATGTAGTTTGTATAGATATGGTATTTAAAATATATATATATACATGTAGTTTGTATAAATATGGTATAATTTAACAATAATTTTAATTTCTAATTAAAAATTCAATCATTTTTCCAAAAGAGTTTTGTTTTTCATTTAATTTGTATCTTATTTAATATGGATGCTGCGGTTTTTGTTGATGGCGCAGGATATGGGGTGGTAATTCGTGATCATGGTGGCAGGTTCGTCCCAGCCCGGAGCGGAAGGTTGATGTCTCCAAGATCCTTATCTCGTTGAGGCAATAGCTGTTAAGGAAGCACTAACTTGGTTAAAAGGGCGTGAGAACAACAATTTCATAGTCGAGTAGTCTGATTGATTAAGTTTTTGTGTCAATTTTAATTCGCTGTTGTTGGATCTTCCGTATGTAGATTTAATTATTAAGCAATGTTGTTTGATTGCTAGGGACATTGGGAACATGTTTGTTCACCATGTCAAAAGGTTAGCGAATCAAGTAGCTGGCACGGGCAACTAGTTCATCGGTTTGTCCTTGGGTCTTGGAACTCTTCACCACCCAGTTGTATTTCACACTTATTTATTAATTAATGCATATTGGTTGTTTGGTTTTCAAAATGGCACCTCTATGGCTCTCTCAAATAGGAGGTCACAGATTCGACAAATACTATATTGTAATAGAGTCAATATTACTCAAGAAAACAAAGAAATAACTATGGAAATTTATGTTTAAACTATCCAAATTTATGTTTAAACTATCTCTTCAGCTGGCTGTCCAATGGTGTGCTGCCTTCGCCATGACTCCTTTTGCTGTGGAAGTCGACTCTCTCTCCCTCGCCAACTTGATCTCTTCGCAGGATACAAGGATTCCTTGGAGAATTTAGCCAGCAGTTTCTTACATTCGGTCCACTCTTAGCTTATAGGGTTCCAGTATTCGGCATATTTACAGGGAAGCCAATCAGGTTGCAGACGTTCTTGCAACAGCTGGCCTCGGCTATAGCACTTCAAAAAAATTTCATACTTTACATTCGCTGCCTACTATGGCTAAACTGGCCTTATTGTTTGATGTAAGGGGTTTTGCCACGCGTCGGGATATTCGTTGCCAATAAAACCTGATTTTGTAAAAAAAAAAAAAAAAAAAAAAATCACCCCCTACAATAGATTAAGAGATCGAAGGTGTTGTTCATGCCTCGAATCTAGTGTCGGTGGGGTATAATGGCCACGTTGATCCACCATTACGTACACCTGTAACATTTAAGAGAGAATTGAAATAAAAATAACATATTATTTAAATGGATTATGATACGTCTCACAAAAAAATTTATACTCATATTAAAGTTGAAGTATTAAACTTGGGTAAGATTCCGCTTCGTGAGGATTTGGTAGTGCCTATGCCAACTCTTATGTACAACTGTGGTAGCTAGAAACAAACCATATGCAATACCACAGAAAACAAAGACATATATAGTAACAATGATGACAATTGTAGCAGGAATGGAAGGCAATTCCACAACAACATGGCCAAGCAACAGTTTTGGCAGCCGGCTATACGTTGGTCCAAATTAGCAAGGGAGATGCAACTTTTTAAGAAACAATAACATCCCAAGACAAGAAGGAAGATCAGTGCTCCTGTTTCATTTACATCATCATCAGACTAAACAGTTAGATATATTGAAAATTAAAGCAAATTGCACATGACGTGCACACGAATTGCACATGATGTGCACACGAATTGCACATTACGTTGCTTGACCCATCGAAGTGTGCAACCGTGTTTGCTAATATGCGGGCTATTGCACACACCCTACCGCCGCTCTACAGCGGGTCCCATACACATGAATAGAAATTGCTCACTTTTACAGATCTCCAATGGTCTAAGCAGTCCATGTAGATGAACTCTTGTGTCTCTTTGCAAAGGTATGTGGCTATGAGTTCATCGCCTGCAAGTTAGAAAAGAGTTAGGTTAAATGAAAACGAAGTGTAAGACAAGTACTCGAGTATTTATAGTAAATGTAATATGATATTTAATCAATTTATGAATCACTTCTTTGTTGTCATTTTCAATGCAGATTCTACAACAAACCTATGTACCAGCTGGTATCACTACTGCAGATAGAGCGGCAGCGCAGCGGGGGTTGGTGTTTGCGCCAGTTGAATTTTTGCGGATGGAGATGCCATTTCTTACAAAGAGAGGAAAATGAAAAGAATCTTTTATGCTCAAGCTAAGATGTCTTGGTGGATGGATTTCTCGCAATGTAGAGCCTGAGGATGAGAGTGTTTGGTTTTGAAGTTGGAGTTGGCCAACTAGACGCGTAGTAGAAGGTTTCCTCATTGGCGTGGCGGGTGATGTTGCTGTGTATCTCTTTCTAAGGTTTAGAAAGGAGAAGTCTATTTAGACTTGGCTTCATGCATGTGATACCGCAAGTAAGGTGTTGTACGTGAATCGTGATGGCAAATGTACGCTATACCATAGACCATGGTCCACCTTGTAAGATGGACTACTCAAATAAGGTACATTTTTAATACATCGAAGATACATTATTTGTGTACTGAATGTTCATTATTTAAAAGTACATTATTTGAGTACTAAATGTTCATTATTTGGTATTAATGAGCTTTTAGGAGTTAATAACCAAAATGATCCCTCGACTATGCCGTAATTACCAATTTAGTCCTCGACTATCATTCTTATGCAATTAAGTCCTCAATTATGTAATCTTTGTCCAATTTAGTCCTCTGTTAACTTTTCTGTTTGTTGATGGTTAAAATTAAGGACAAAGATGTAATTTCATAAGCTTCCAAGCAAAAGTTACTAAATGAGTAAATGTCTATGTATTTTCCTATAAATTTCTCCGTCCTTCCGCACGCTTTTCTTCCACCCTCCACCTGGCACCTGCATGCCCCTTCAGCAGTCAAAGAATGAACCACCAAATCATAAATACTATTTCTCCAATTAAACTTTTTTGTTTTCTTTCTCCTGAATCGCCATAATCTCCACTTAAAACATATATATATATATATATATATATATATATATATATATATATATATATATATATAGTTTTTGTTTTTTTCTTTATTATTATTTATTGTAATTGCGATATCAAACTCCTCGATCATCTTTCAGTATAAATTATCATGTGCATGCATGCATCCTTATTGAACTGATTTACAGAAATCCCAGGGAAGATTCAATTTGAATTTCTTGTTTGTTCAATTTGGAGTATATATGCTTCAAGTACACTTCAATTCCGGTCTTCTTCAAAGATGAACAATTTAGATAATGACCAGCTTCCTCTTTCCACCTTCGCACTTACATCGAAACTGCTAGAACAGATCTTGGAAGAGCGAAACAATGGACTCCTCAGCCTCCGGCAGTTACTTGATGGCTTACAAACCAGTATTGCATCCGGCATAGCCGGAGACGAGGCGGATATCCACTGCCGACGAACAGCGTTTGGAACCAACGTTGTCGTCTTCGAACATCAACCGCCTAGTGCCTTCACCTTCCATGAAATTTTCTGGGAATCAATGAGAAACTCGACGTTTTCTCTCCTTCTTTGTTGCGTCGCGCTTTCTATTGCCATTGGGGTTCGGAGAAATGGGGCTCGACAAGGATTTCTAGACGGAGTTATCTTTTTCCTGGCCATATTTCTCTCCCTCCATTTCGGAGCAGTTTTTAAGGTTGTAAAGGCTAAGTGCATGAATAAGAAGAGATGTTTGAAGCGGAGAAACGTGGGACTGGTTAAGGTGATTCGACATGGCTAAAAGCTTCAAATCTCGGCGTCCGAGGTAATGGCCAACGAGGTTGTTTGCTTGGAGCCTGGGGACGAAGTCCCCGCCAATGGGATTTTCATCAGAAGAGGCGGCGGTGTTAATACCGCCGTGTTTACAGGCGAAAATCCGGCGGAAGAGGCGGAGGAAGGTGAGGGTTTGATGGTGGTTACAGCGGTGGGGAAGAACACGGAGAGGGAAAAACTGTTGAGACAATCAAGAAAACACCAAAATCCAGAGTCAAATGTGTTAGATAATAAATTGACTAACATAAACTGTAGTAACGAGTAACATGTCTCGTAGTAGCGGATGCTTCAGGATCATCCGAATATCCCTTGCCATAGTTGTTGTTATTGCCATGGGACGGTAAACCTGCAGAATAGTTTTGTCTACCACTTCTCTCCCGAATACCTGATGGTGCGTGTATTCTGAATACGGGAGCTGTGGGAGGACTGTTTTGCTTAGAAGCCTACATGCCATCAACGTAGGCAGATATTCAGTTAAAGCTTAACTGAATATCCTGAGTTGCCTAACAGATTAAGTCACTAACTGACTTAATCTTCCACTTGCACCACAACCACTTAATTAATACAATATATTATAATATATTGTATTTAGGGAAAATACTTACATTCTCCCACTTGGTGCAAGTACTGACACAACCTTCATTAAAGAACAAAACACATGAACCATAGTAATACGTCCTCTACTAATCAAGTGAGTAATATCTTCTATGATCACATGCATTTAAATTCCCTAACTTAGGTTCTTTATGAACAAACCCTACGTTTATTCTTAGTCCCTTAATGGATGTTTCTCAAAATATATTATGTGCACAACTGAAGGAAGAAACCATCCAAATTCACTGTGTGATCTCTAAAATCTTAGAATCATGCCTTAAGTAGAGATCTCTTATGTTAGCATAATGCTAACTATATATTCTATGACTTCTTTATAAGTTAACGTACGCACTACCTCTAACGGCTAAGAGCTTGGAGTTGACACGTCTGTCACTCCCACTCATTAAGATAGCCAAAAGATAGTCAAGTCATAAAACATTCCAATAACTTAGACAACAAACCAAAAAAGTCTAAGTCCATAAAATTTGGAATCTTAAACATACACCAACTTCCTAAATAATCTCAAGGTCCACCTTGAAATTAATTGAACATAACGAGTCTTACTTATATGTCTTGCAAAATTGTTTTGAGCCTTACAAACCAAAATGGCCCAGGATCAATTTTGAAGATCCTAAAGACTATTAATTGCTAAAGAATTTATTAATTGGCAATGCCCCACAAGTTAAATGCTTTCGTTCTAATAAATTCATTAATATTGTTACAACATTTTCATAAATATGTTGTACAACCAAACGTTCAATGAAATGAACTTATGAATTATAAGAACAAAAAACTAAATTAATACTTGTGGAAACTTTTGGACTTATTGCTAGACGCACAATCCAATTTGGAATGTATGAAAACAATTAAATCCATCAGCTTTAGTGGAGTATTTTAATGATCTTTTTCTAAATGATCACTCCCACTGATTAACATATTTTTTAGCCAAATTAATGATATAACACTCATAATTGTCATAATTGATTTGACCAACTAAATAATGAAGATATAATTCCCCACCATTAGTTGGGCATACTAAATAATCAATATTTGGTTCCAATTATAGTCCAACTAAATGAATAATTAATGAGGACATGATTCTCCACCATAGTTGGACATACTAAAATAATAAAATACCCCTTCCAAAACCAAGTTGGAATTTGGCTCAGAAGATATATTTTATTATTGGAATCCAAAAGAGGTATATCATACCACGCAACTTACTATAGTTAGTCCAAATAACCAAGTAAGCTTCGTGAAAAATAATTAATAAAAGGTGTATCTAAATTTTGGAAAGTGACTAAATACATGTTTTGCCAATGAAAACCATGAAACTTAGAATTATAATTGAACTAAATTTATAAATTCTAAGAAATTGGGATAAAGTTATTATCTAATGGGTTGATGAATTTATTGACATAAAACTTGTCTGTGGGCTAAAGTTTTAAATCTATTAAATTCAATTAAACACTTATGATAGTGTTTTATCTCAATTACTAAATAGTCAGAAGAATCTAGTGGCATAAAACTTGCCTGTGGGCTAAAGTTCTACTCAATTAGATCCAACTGAAATTTTATGATGAAACAATTATCAAATGAGTTGAAGAATCTAGTGACATAAAACTTGTCTGTGGGCTAAAGTTTTAATTTAATTAGATAAATTACAACCATTATGACAAAAAAAAACTTATGAGATCATGTTCTTTATCTTAATCCCTGTGGGTAAATTAAGATATATGACCTAAAGTTTACATCATAAAATTAAGCTTCATGATAGAGGTGAAAATTACTCATAAAGTAATTAAGTAAAATTCTTTATTTCTATCATTACTGATAAAACTACTAAACTACATTCGGATACATAATTGCCTGTGGGCTAAATTATGATCATAGTTTAGTATTTCATCCTAATTAATCATACAAATATAACGAAATTGCCTGTGGGCAAAATTCCATCATATTACATACAATTAATCACAACTGGTATGTCTAAAACTTTATGTCACCCAACTCAATATATAATTTTAACTGTTAAGGATGTTGTGGCTACTCCCCAACTAATTAAAATTATAAGATCACTAGACAATTTTTATCAACTTTTATGTGACCCAACAACTCAATATATAATTTTAACTGATTAAGGATGTTGTGGCTACTCCCCAACTAATTAAAATTATAGGATCAGTAGACATTTATCATTGCCATCTTTATGTGATTTGAACTTTAGACAATTTTTAGTAAATTAAAGATGTTGTGGCTACTCTTTAATTAATCTAAAATTGTTATCACTTGGCAAAAGGGGAATTTAAAGCCTAACAAACAAATTAAACCAACACATGATAGACAATTATTAGGTATACTCCCAGGAAAGTTGGTCGAGACGAAACTCGGTTAAATACCAGCTCCTTAGACAGAGTAGCGTCGCAAGGGGACTAGTAGCAACAAGGCTTTTAAGGCAGGGCCATAGAACTAGTATTCCTCCCCAGTAAACTTCCCTAAGTCATGTGTTTTCATATTTGAAGTAAAATCGTTTGGGAGATCTATAAGATTGTAGATTCACCTATGGATAAGGCTTTAAATGGATGAACTAAATTAACAGACTAAACGTGCTTAAATTCAGACACTACCGCAATTAATTTTATGCATAAAATTCAACTTAATAAGGAACTAAATCCATTCTCAAACTATGCTTTCTAAAGGCATAATAAATCGCATAATCTAAAAATAAAATATTATGCTTAGAACAGATATGCATAAAATTAAATAATAAACTCATATATTCCAAATAAATTGCATAACTAAAAACAATTTTAATATGAGCAATATCCTCAAGTATACAATTAATATTCAAAATTAGTATGACTTCTAACCAAAAGAAATCCAAAATTTGAATAATAATATAATAGATATATACTTTGAAAGGTTAAAAACTAGCCCACGTGAAAATGTTTTAATTGCATAAAATCAAATTTGTGAGAAACAGGCTGAATTCACAAATATCAAGTCATAGTATATGTTTTATTCATAAATAAAAAACTCACAAATCCTAGTTGCATAATTAAACTTAATATTATGAACTTAATGTGATTGAATGCATAAAACAATTTAAAAAGTATGAAAACACCAAATGTGTATTCACTTATTCATACTTAACTAAATGTGGGCACTAACATCTAAAATCACAATTCAAATACTAAATAAATTATGGGATAGATGTACAATAATGCCTAGAAAACATGTTTTTTCCAAAATTCTGAATTGATTCAAAAATCACTATCCAAAACTCAATTAATAATATTATTAATGGCATAAAATTGAAAATAAACCAAAAGAGCAATAAATATCCATTAACAATATTATTATGTTAATTTGGAGACTAAATATGAAAAAACAATAGTTAAAACTGTTAACCTTTAAACCATTTCGGATATAACTTCAAAATTTAATACAACTTAAGTTCGAAAAAACAAATGCAACA
Organism: Ipomoea nil; assembly: GCF_001879475.1. NCBI lineage: Eukaryota > Viridiplantae > Streptophyta > Magnoliopsida > Solanales > Convolvulaceae > Ipomoea > Ipomoea nil. The sequence goes on from NW_017617601.1 coordinate 133,434, forward strand.
TAAATCTATTTGGAAACAATTAATTAAAATATTAATAGTAATAAGGAGCATTATAATCACTATGAACATTTTAATAATGACAAACATGGTAATACATGTCTTAATGTTTCCATATTCTTAAGGATAAAATGTGACTAGTTCAAAATGGTTAACAGCTATAATAGTAGTTACCAATAATAATAAATTGTAAACTGTAATTAATGATTTGTGTACCATAATGATGCAAACTGCATCTATCGATAGCACTAACCTCGATAGCGAAGAAAGCCTCCAAAATCTCCAACCTTCGCGGAGAGTTTAGTTGACTCGTCGATGCTAGTAATATCAATGAATCGCCCAATGGTACATAATAGTTCATCGGTAACACTTAATTACCATTATTAATAATAATGGAAAAATGAAGTGACATGGGTAATCTTACCAATGTACCAAATATAGTAAATTACCATGAATGAATAATTATTATGAAATGTAATAAATGAGATTATCCCCCCAACTTAATAACAGTGATTAATAATGCAAATTAATTACAATAAATGCAAAACTGTAATTGAGGGATGCCAAATGTTAATCTCAATTTATCACCTAATAATTAATCATGAGTCATAAGGAGACTAAAATTAAGGTATCACCAGATTACCATTGTAAAGGCAATAAATATCAATTATGTACATTGTTGCCATTAAAAAAATTACTTAATATTATTGTTAAGGCCCTAAAAACTATTAATAGATTAAAAACATAATCAACTTAAATTATAGTTATAATTCTTAACGGCCAAAAACAATAATTATAATTCTTAATGGCTTCAAATGGTAATTGTAATCCTTAAACATTTAATGACTCAAAATCACGCAATGATAATAATTATAGCACTAAATTGCTTAAGTCAGGCCCATAAACCTTAATGGCCCAAGTTAATTATAACATGAATGATAAATGTTCTAATATGGAAATAGATCCAAACATTATATTATCACCAACGATAAATACCGTTAACAAAATACGGTAGTTAGTAATAATTGAAACTTAATAAACATGTTATAATCAAAATAAAAAAATGCTACAATTATTATTAAAATATCAATCAAAGAAGGTAGAATCTACTACTTTAATGAGCCAAATAGATCTTAAATAGCTTGTTCAAAATAGGTTTAAAAGTATGCTAAAAATTAAGTGAGAAACCAAACTTAATAGGATATATTATCCAAAATTAGCCTAAGGATCTAAAAGTGAATGATATTAAATATGAAGGTTATGAGTTAATAATATGCTATATCCAATCTTAATATATGCTTTTCTAAATGTATACTTATAATAAAATAATTTATGAATATACAAAGCATGCTTGGATTTTACATATTAATATATTATTAACTCATAAATACTAAATAAATTGCAATAATTCAGGCAATTTAATATGTGCCTTAATATTAAATTAAAATTCAAAATAGCAAAATTTAAAACTTTAATTTTTGCCCATAATTGAATAATAATTTAATTATGAATTTAATGTAAACTAAAGGGCATTAATATAACTCTCAATATTAAATTAAAATTCAAATAGCAAATCAAAACTTAATATTTGCTCAAAAATAAATAATAATGTAATTGTGACAAGAACTACTGTAATGGTGCTAATAACGGCAATAATTCAATCACAAATAATGCCATAATTAATCTCAATTTGAAATTTGTAATGCCAAAATTTAAAGAATAACTAAAGGGCATTATGATTTCAAAATTAAGCAATTACCATATAATTTACCACTTGCCAATAAAATAATATATAATTAATTAAGGTAATATAAAGATGGCAACTTTAAACCTAACATAAACACCATTTACCAAAATTTATATATATATATATATATATATATATATATATATATATATATATATATATATATATATATATATATATATATATATAGGGAAGGGATCAGGTGCATTTGTGACTTCCCGTGCGGTTGTGCGGTGGATTAATGTGCGTGAGGTTTATACTTAATGTGCGTGAGTGTTGTACTTAATGTGCCTGAGATTTGTACTTAATGTGCGTAATGTTAATATGCGTGAGTTTTGTACTTAATGTGCCTGAGTATTGTGCTTAATATGCGTGAGATTTGTGCTTAATGTGCGTGAGTAGTTCAGAATTACGAGCTCAGAAGGAAGCAGAACAGAAAACTCACGCACATTAACGCCCAATCTTCTTGTTAATTCTTCCTTCAATTTGGCCATGGATTCTGGATTATCAGCTACCTTCAGTGCAGTTGAATGTTTATATAGATGACGCACGCACAGCAAAATTTGCACACCAGCTAAGTGTGGATTTTTGTTGTATTATTCCCATAATTCTTAACCACCATAGCCCGCCTCCGCATCATCATCATCATCAGGGAGGGGGCAATGGCTACGAGGGATGGGGAAGAAGCTGACATCTATATTTTCTGCTGCATTTTACACATTCATGCACATTAAGTACAAATCTCAGGCACATTAAGCACAACACTCACGCACATTGAGTACAAATCTCACGCACATTAATCAACCGCACAACCGCACGGGAAGCATTCAACCGCACGGGAACCTTTCACTATATATATGTGTGTGTGTGTGTGTGTGTGTGTGTGTGTGTTATTCAATTCAATGAGGCAATATTTATATGGTAAAAAAATAATTGTAGATTGCAGAAAATAGAAACGTAGCGTACCAGTTATCTCCTTCCTCTTTCAAAGAAACGCCGGAAAACCAGCGAAGCGGGGATGAAGCATCGGCCATCATCCTGCCGTCCCCCTGCTTCAGATGAGGAGCAACAGCAGGCCACCACCATATAGCCTGATGCAGTGCCGACTGAAGAAGAAAACAGTGCCACCCGATGTAGCCGTATCTGCCCGAAAACGTGGAGATGCAGCGACGTCACCGGAGAGTCCAGCTCGCCTTCGCCGGAACTACTCGTCGCAGGTCCAGGTTCGCCAGAGCCTCCGTTGCGACGCCGCCACGTCGCCAAAAATCCGTGCAGCGCCTTCGCCATCTCGCTTCACTAAAGCACTGCTCCGCCGACGCCGCACACGACCGCACGTTCTGGACGAGGAATGGCGACGGAGAACACCCAGCGACCACCTTATTGCTGGAGAGGGGAAACGGGAAGATCGCAATGCCAACTCCGTACCTTACTGCCGACGCCTGACTTAAAGGCGTAACAGTGGCGGCTTCGGAGAGAAAACAAGAAGATCGCGACCATCTTCTTCGTGGAACAAAACGCAGCAACATCCGGTGCACGTTCATCCATGGATGATGAAGCGCTGATGACAGCCCACAATGCCCCACGGCACCGCCGCTACTTCATAGCCGCCGGTGGACACTGACTCTGTTCGTAGTCCGGCGATGGTAGGCACTTTCTCGACTGGCAACAGAAGAACATATCATGTTTCAAAAGAATAAAAAAACTTAAGCACTCTGAAAAACTATAGCATATACGAAGCACAGTATACGTATATGAAATTATATTACAATTTAATATAATTGATAACTAGGCAGAAATTAATAGGACTTTGATACCAAATGTTAGATAATAAATTGACTAACATAAACTGTAGTAACGAGTAACCTGTCTCGTAGTAGCGGAAGCTTCAAGATCATCCGAATATCCCTTGCCATAGTTGTTGTTATTGCCATGGGACGGTAAACCTACAGAATAGTTTTGTCTACCACTTCTCTCCCGAATACCTGATGGTGCGTGTATTCTGAATACAGGAGCTGTGGGAGGACTGTTTTGCTTAGAAGCCTACATGCCATCAACGTAGGCAGATATCCAGTTAAAGCTTAACTGAATATCCTGAGTTGCCTAACAGATTAAGTGACTTAATCTTCCACTTGCACCACAACCACTTAATTAATTCAATATATTATAATATATTGTATTTAGGGAAAATACTTACAAAATGCTCCAAATTTGAGTGTGAAATGGAAAACATAAGCGTTGTCTTGCAGGGAACCTGGCTGTGCTTGTCTCTCCTCACGAAGCTTATGAAATTAAAAATTTACCCCTAGTTTTAATCATCAACAAACAGAAAAGTTAACAGAGGACTAAATTGGACAAAGATTACACAATTGAAGACTTAACTAGGTAAGAATGATGTTGAGGACTAAATTGGTAATTACAGCATGGTCGATAGACCATTTTGGTTATTAACTCGAACTTTTAGTATACAAATAATGTTCATTCAGTATATTAAAAATATACCTTATAAGGCGGACCATGATCCATAATATAATTTGTCATGGACAGGTTGTTACAGAAGTTAGTTTCTCTTGTACAGAAGTCCCATAAGGAGCTATGTATCCAGCAAACATTAGTCATCTTATGTTTCTATTTGCTGTTTGTGTTTGAGACTAGACCGCTATGAACAAGACCATCTAAATAGCAGTAACCTTCCTCTTCTAAATCCTTCACCAATTGCCACCCAAATCCCATACACTCCACCATTTGCCTCACAAATCCCTCAGCAATCCATATACTAATAAGCCTTTTCACATTGATTTTAAAGCCTTTCGGATAGATTAAAAAATATAAAAAACAAACTTTCAAATGCTGTGGCAATTGATTGTAAGATAGAGAAAGCTTACTTAAGTGCTCGACTGCTCGGCATCATTGTATAGAGGTCCCAATGTCTCGACTTCGATCTCTTTCAATCTTCTTCCATTCCTATAAGAAAGCTTCTTAGTTGTATCTCAATGTCATCTTCAGCTTTGAGCACAAAGTCTCTGATTTTAATTTCCAGATGACGACGGACTAGAGCACCACCGTTGTTGTATTCCTTCTGCAGAAAGGCTTGCAAAGAATTGAAGCCAATGCAACACAAGCCATCTCTCTTTCTATGTTTTTTCTCTCACACCCTCTCTGCAGTCTGATCTGTTTCTGAGTATATATGTTTAAAGGGCCATTAATTTGGAGCTAGCAGGAATCTCATCGTGCATGTACATACTTGAATTTTTATATTTTTAATGCAATCATACAACTCAGGAAAACTGCTAAGCACATGAAAGTCCATACTGAATTAAATGCCAACTTACTGCTCAACTTATTGAGTGAACAGAATCAGGAATGATATCTTTCTGAATTAAAAGTCAACTTAAATAACTAATTAAAAGTCAAATTAAGTAAAAATAAATAAATTTGTATAAAATAATCTCACAACCAGCCATAGTAAAAATCAGAAAATAAAATCAAGATCACTGAAAAAAACTCAAGGAAGCCTCTTTTTGAGGCAATAACTCAAACACTTTGTGTGAAATCCAAACGGCAGAAACGAAACAAAAACAGACTGCTAACTTTTCAGTGTTACATATAATTGTTTATCATCATACTACACTCAACTTTTAAAGACTTCTTTCTAATTTAACAATTTTCAGTATGGGACATAGAGATTACCTCTTCGGTGTTGCAGAAGGATGAAGAATTGGAGCTTGGCACCCCAATTAGAAAATAAAGATTTTGTAAGTAAAAGAAGGCAAAACGAAGTGTGGGGATAGCTCAGTTGGGAGAGCGTCAGACTGAAGATCTGAAGGTCGTGTGTTCGATCCACACTCACCGCATACATACTCTCTGTTTAATGAGTAAATACCCAAAATAGTCCCTCGATTATAGTTAAATTTACAAATTGGTCATCGACTTTCAATTTTAACCAAAGTCCTTAACTTTTCAATTTTAACACGATTTGGTCCCCCGTCTGTTTGACCGTTTGTTGACTGTGATTTTTGAGGATATATATGTAATTTCATGGTCCACCGTCGGTTTTTTAAGGTTCCGGTTGCATTTTCAGACCGCACTGTTACATTTGATCCACTGCCGAAAGCAATCTGCCAAATTTTGTCGTCTTTCTTCATCCTCCCTTTGGATTCAATGTAGTTGAGTTCGTACCAGAGTGAAGAATATGATGTGTTTCCGAACAGGTGCAGCGTCATCCTAGACTGCGTCACGGCAGCGGATGAGGGCGGGCGGCGATGAAATTACATATATATCCTCAGAGATCACGGTCAACAAACGGTCAAATAGATGGAGGACCAAATCGTGTTAAAATTGCAAAGTCAGAGACTTAATTGGTTAAAATTGAAAATCGAGAACCAATTTGTGAATTTAGCTAAAGTTGAGGGACCATTTTGAGTATTTACTCATGTTTAATTCATAATTGCTATCTAAAATAATATATTTGATTAACAAATAGGGAATTAGTCTTTTCAATTATATTTTAATTAAATATACAAATAATTCAGTTAATCAACATAAACATATAAAATATCCTTCAATTGTCATGTTTTTTTAAAAATATTTATTATAAATTTATTTTGTTACAGAGTAAAAAACTACGCAAATTATGCTGTGTAACTGTGTGCACAATGTATGGTGCACACGGTTGCAAAAACGACGTCGTTTTGATTAAAAACACGCGTCCCACTTAAAAAAAAATCAGGTTCGATTCTCGGCAATAGCAATTTTTTTTTTTGCATAATTTGAATTATATATCCACAAATTCATAACTATATATCCACAGTGAATGAATAACACAAAATCCAAAATGAATGAACTAAATACCCACAATGAATGAACTAAATATCCACAATGATTGAACTAAATATCCACAATGAATGAACAACATAATGTTGTTGAGGGGAATCAAAACTGTTTTTTTTTTAAATGGGACGCACGTTTTTAGTCAAAACGACGTCGTTTTGCAACCGTGTGCACCATGCAACATAACTATTGAAAAAACTATTTAGCCAACTACTATATAGTGTGATGACACATTTATTACCATTCCAAATGGGTGATCACATGATGATCAGATCTAGGTGGTGGGCCAAAGATTATTTCTCACGTCATCATAATAATATATAACAAGGTTAGTAGAACCTATATAAAACTTGGTGTATAATACAGAATTAGATTATAAAATATTATATTTTCAAAAAAAAAAAGATTATAAAATATTATAGTAATTTCAACTCTTAAATTTTTATGTTTTTTGTTTTTTTTTTTTGGTGATGAGAGAAATCTCATCCATTCAGGGGCAGAGGGACATTGTTACTGCAGGGGGCCTTGGCCCCACTTCCCCCCACAAAAAAAATTTATTAATACTAATATGGATGGAGGATTTGGCAATCGTTATGCTATGGACCCGTGGCTAGTATGCATGCTGGACACGGTAACGGTGCCGTCAGTGGCACCGTTCTCTTTCACTTTTTTTTTTTTTTTAAATAAATTTCAGACCACTTTGTTATAGGAGTATATGCTTATAATTTTATCACTATATGTTCATAATTGTAAGTTCATAATGTCAGAGCTCTGTGTTCATAATTGCATAACTGTACATTCATAATTGCATAACTGTACATTCATAATTCCATAACTGTACATTCATAATTCAATAACTGTAAATTCATAATTTTCGAAACTCTATGTTCACAATTTTAGAGCTCTATGTTCATAATTTTATCACTATATGTTCATAATTGTAAGTTCATAATGTCAGAGCTCTGTGTTCATAATTCCATAACTTACATTCATAATTGCATCATAAAATTAAGCTTCATGATAGAGGTGAAAATTACTCATAAAGTAATTAAGTAAAATTCTTTATTTCTATCATTACTGATAAAACTACTAAACTACATTCGGATACATAATTGCCTGTGGGCTAAATTATGATCATAGTTTAGTATTTCATCCTAATTAATCATACAAATATAACGAAATTGCCTGTGGGCAAAATTCCATCATATTACATACAATTAATCACAATTGGTATGTCTAAAACTTTATGTCACCCAACTCAATATATAATTTTAACTGTTAAGGATGTTGTGGCTACTCCCCAACTAATTAAAATTATAAGATCACTAGACAATTTTTATCAACTTTTATGTGACCCAACAACTCAATATATAATTTTAACTGATTAAGGATGTTGTGGCTACTCCCCAACTAATTAAAATTATAGGATCAGTAGACATTTATCATTGCCATCTTTATGTGATTTGAACTTTAGACAATTTTTAGTAAATTAAAGATGTTGTGGCTACTCTTTAATTAATCTAAAATTGTTATCACTTGGCAAAAGGGGAATTTAAAGCCTAACAAACAAATTAAACCAACACATGATAGACAATTATTAGGTATACTCCCAGGAAAGTTGGTCGAGACGAAACTCGGTTAAATACCAGCTCCTTAGACAGAGTAGCGTCGCAAGGGGACTAGTAGCAACAAGGCTTTTAAGGCAGGGCCATAGAACTAGTATTCCTCCCCAGTAAACTTCCCTAAGTCATGTGTTTTCATATTTGAAGTAAAATCGTTTGGGAGATCTATAAGATTGTAGATTCACCTATGGATAAGGCTTTAAATGGATGAACTAAATTAACAGACTAAACGTGCTTAAATTCAGACACTACCGCAATTAATTTTATGCATAAAATTCAACTTAATAAGGAACTAAATCCATTCTCAAACTATGCTTTCTAAAGGCATAATAAATCGCATAATCTAAAAATAAAATATTATGCTTAGAACAGATATGCATAAAATTAAATAATAAACTCATATATTCCAAATAAATTGCATAACTAAAAACAATTTTAATATGAGCAATATCCTCAAGTATACAATTAATATTCAAAATTAGTATGACTTCTAACCAAAAGAAATCCAAAATTTGAATAATAATATAATAGATATATACTTTGAAAGGTTAAAAACTAGCCCACGTGAAAATGTTTTAATTGCATAAAATCAAATTTGTGAGAAACAGGCTGAATTCACAAATATCAAGTCATAGTATATGTTTTATTCATAAATAAAAAACTCACAAATCCTAGTTGCATAATTAAACTTAATATTATGAACTTAATGTGATTGAATGCATAAAACAATTTAAAAAGTATGAAAACACCAAATGTGTATTCACTTATTCATACTTAACTAAATGTGGGCACTAACATCTAAAATCACAATTCAAATACTAAATAAATTATGGGATAGATGTACAATAATGCCTAGAAAACATGTTTTTTCCAAAATTCTGAATTGATTCAAAAATCACTATCCAAAACTCAATTAATAATATTATTAATGGCATAAAATTGAAAATAAACCAAAAGAGCAATAAATATCCATTAACAATATTATTATGTTAATTTGGAGACTAAATATGAAAAAACAATAGTTAAAACTGTTAACCTTTAAACCATTTCGGATATAACTTCAAAATTTAATACAACTTAAGTTCGAAAAAACAAATGCAACATAAATCTATTTGGAAACAATTAATTAAAATATTAATAGTAATAAGGAGCATTATAATCACTATGAACATTTTAATAATGACAAACATGGTAATACATGTCTTAATGTTTCCATATTCTTAAGGATAAAATGTGACTAGTTCAAAATGGTTAACAGCTATAATAGTAGTTACCAATAATAATAAATTGTAAACTGTAATTAATGATTTGTGTACCATAATGATGCAAACTGCATCTATCGATAGCACTAACCTCGATAGCGAAGAAAGCCTCCAAAATCTCCAACCTTCGCGGAGAGTTTAGTTGACTCGTCGATGCTAGTAATATCAATGAATCGCCCAATGGTACATAATAGTTCATCGGTAACACTTAATTACCATTATTAATAATAATGGAAAAATGAAGTGACATGGGTAATCTTACCAATGTACCAAATATAGTAAATTACCATGAATGAATAATTATTATGAAATGTAATAAATGAGATTATCCCCCCAACTTAATAACAGTGATTAATAATGCAAATTAATTACAATAAATGCAAAACTGTAATTGAGGGATGCCAAATGTTAATCTCAATTTATCACCTAATAATTAATCATGAGTCATAAGGAGACTAAAATTAAGGTATCACCAGATTACCATTGTAAAGGCAATAAATATCAATTATGTACATTGTTGCCATTAAAAAAATTACTTAATATTATTGTTAAGGCCCTAAAAACTATTAATAGATTAAAAACATAATCAACTTAAATTATAGTTATAATTCTTAACGGCCAAAAACAATAATTATAATTCTTAATGGCTTCAAATGGTAATTGTAATCCTTAAACATTTAATGACTCAAAATCACGCAATGATAATAATTATAGCACTAAATTGCTTAAGTCAGGCCCATAAACCTTAATGGCCCAAGTTAATTATAACATGAATGATAAATGTTCTAATATGGAAATAGATCCAAACATTATATTATCACCAACGATAAATACCGTTAACAAAATACGGTAGTTAGTAATAATTGAAACTTAATAAACATGTTATAATCAAAATAAAAAAATGCTACAATTATTATTAAAATATCAATCAAAGAAGGTAGAATCTACTACTTTAATGAGCCAAATAGATCTTAAATAGCTTGTTCAAAATAGGTTTAAAAGTATGCTAAAAATTAAGTGAGAAACCAAACTTAATAGGATATATTATCCAAAATTAGCCTAAGGATCTAAAAGTGAATGATATTAAATATGAAGGTTATGAGTTAATAATATGCTATATCCAATCTTAATATATGCTTTTCTAAATGTATACTTATAATAAAATAATTTATGAATATACAAAGCATGCTTGGATTTTACATATTAATATATTATTAACTCATAAATACTAAATAAATTGCAATAATTCAGGCAATTTAATATGTGCCTTAATATTAAATTAAAATTCAAAATAGCAAAATTTAAAACTTTAATTTTTGCCCATAATTGAATAATAATTTAATTATGAATTTAATGTAAACTAAAGGGCATTAATATAACTCTCAATATTAAATTAAAATTCAAATAGCAAATCAAAACTTAATATTTGCTCAAAAATAAATAATAATGTAATTGTGACAAGAACTACTGTAATGGTGCTAATAACGGCAATAATTCAATCACAAATAATGCCATAATTAATCTCAATTTGAAATTTGTAATGCCAAAATTTAAAGAATAACTAAAGGGCATTATGATTTCAAAATTAAGCAATTACCATATAATTTACCACTTGCCAATAAAATAATATATAATTAATTAAGGTAATATAAAGATGGCAACTTTAAACCTAACATAAACACCATTTACCAAAATTTATATATATATATATATATATATATATATATATATATATATATATATATATATATATATATATATATATATATAGGGAAGGGATCAGGTGCATTTGTGACTTCCCGTGCGGTTGTGCGGTGGATTAATGTGCGTGAGGTTTATACTTAATGTGCGTGAGTGTTGTACTTAATGTGCCTGAGATTTGTACTTAATGTGCGTAATGTTAATATGCGTGAGTTTTGTACTTAATGTGCCTGAGTATTGTGCTTAATATGCGTGAGATTTGTGCTTAATGTGCGTGAGTAGTTCAGAATTACGAGCTCAGAAGGAAGCAGAACAGAAAACTCACGCACATTAACGCCCAATCTTCTTGTTAATTCTTCCTTCAATTTGGCCATGGATTCTGGATTATCAGCTACCTTCAGTGCAGTTGAATGTTTATATAGATGACGCACGCACAGCAAAATTTGCACACCAGCTAAGTGTGGATTTTTGTTGTATTATTCCCATAATTCTTAACCACCATAGCCCGCCTCCGCATCATCATCATCATCAGGGAGGGGGCAATGGCTACGAGGGATGGGGAAGAAGCTGACATCCATATTTTCTGCTGCATTTTACACATTCATGCACATTAAGTACAAATCTCAGGCACATTAAGCACAACACTCACGCACATTGAGTACAAATCTCACGCACATTAATCAACCGCACAACCGCACGGAAAGCATTCAACCGCACGGGAACCTTTCACTATATATATATATGTGTGTGTGTGTGTGTGTGTGTGTGTGTGTGTGTGTGTGTGTGTGTGTGTTATTCAATTCAATGAGGCAATATTTATATGGTAAAAAAATAATTGTAGATTGCAGAAAATAGAAACGTAGCGTACCAGTTATCTCCTTCCTCTTTCAAAGAAACGCCGGAAAACCAGCGAAGCGGGGATGAAGCATCGGCCATCATCCTGCCGTCCCCCTTCTTCAGATGAGGAGCAACAGCAGGCCACCGCCATATGGCCTGATGCAGTGCCGACTGAAGAAGAAAACAGTGCCACCCGATGTAGCCGTATCTGCCCAAAAACGTGGAGATGCAGCGACGTCACCGGAGAGTCCAGCTCGCCTTCGCCGGAACTACTCGTCGCAGGTCCAGGTTCGCCAGAGCCTCCGTTGCGACGCCGCCACGTCGCCAAAAATCCGTGCAGCGCCTTCGCCATCTCGCTTCACTAAAGCACTGCTCCGCCGACGCCGCACACGACCGCACGTTCTGGACGAGGAATGGCGACGGAGAACACCCAGCGACCACCTTATTGCTGGAGAGGGGAAACGGGAAGATCGCAATGCCAACTCCGTACCTTACTGCCGACGCCTGACTTAAAGGCGTAACAGTGGCGGCTTCGGAGAGAAAACAAGAAGATCGCGACCATCTTCTTCGTGGAACAAAACGCAGCAACATCCGGTGCACGTTCATCCATGGATGATGAAGCGCTGATGACAGCCCACAATGCCCCACGGCACCGCCGCTACTTCATAGCCGCCGGTGGACACTGACTCTGTTCGTAGTCCGGCGATGGTAAGCACTTTCTCGACTGGCAACAGAAGAACATATCATGTTTCAAAAGAATAAAAAAACTTAAGCACTCTGAAAAACTATAGCATATACGAAGCACAGTATACGTATATGAAATTATATTACAATTTAATATAATTGATAACTAGGCAGAAATTAATAGGGCTTTGATACCAAATGTTAGATAATAAATTGACTAACATAAACTGTAGTAACGAGTAACCTGTCTCGTAGTAGCGGAAGCTTCAAGATCATCCGAATATCCCTTGCCATAGTTGTTGTTATTGCCATGGGACGGTAAACCTACAGAATAGTTTTGTCTACCACTTCTCTCCCGAATACCTGATGGTGCGTGTATTCTGAATACAGGAGCTGTGGGAGGACTGTTTTGCTTAGAAGCCTACATGCCATCAACGTAGGCAGATATCCAGTTAAAGCTTAACTGAATATCCTGAGTTGCCTAACAGATTAAGTGACTTAGGGGTCGTTTACTTCATTTCTCTGTTTTTCCATTTCCATTTTTCCATTTCTCCATTTTTCCAGTTTTCTATCTCCATTTCTCCAATTTTCCATTTCTCCAATTTTCTAATTTTCATTCCCTATTTCCAATTTTTCATTTCTATAATAATAATAATAATAATAATAATAATAATAATAATAATAATAATAATAATAATAATAATAATAATAATAATAATAATAAATGAAATGGAAAAAAGAGGAAGATGTGGGGGGGGGGGGGGGGGAATAATAATAATAATAATAATAATAATAATAATAATAATAAGAAAGAAAGAAGGACGAAATGGAAAAAAAAAAGAGAGAAATAAATGAAATGGAAAAAAGAGGAAGACGTGGGGGGTGGGGGTGGGGGAAATAATAATAATAATAATAATAAGAAGAAGAAGAAGAAGAAGAAGAAAGAAAGAAGGACGAAATGAAAAAAAAAAAAAGAGGAAGACGTAGCCACGTAGGGGAAAAGAAAGGGAAGAACAAAACACAAACAAAGCGCCACACGCAGGATTTGATCCTAGGACCTCGTGCACTGTTCACGCGATTTACTGTTCACCCGTGTCCACTCCTCCATTTGGAGAAAGCTTTTTATCTATTCTCCAAATTTGTATTAAAAGAGGGAGAATGGAGATAGAGATTGAATTTTGAAGAAGAAATTTAGTAAACAACTTCTCCAATTTTCCATTTCTCCACTTCTCAATTTCTCCATTTTTTGGAAAATCCTCCATTTTTCCAAGTTAGTAAACGACCCCTTAATCTTCCACTTGCACCACAACCACTTAATTAATTCAATATATTATAATATATTGTATTTAGGGAAAATACTTACAAAATGCTCCAAATTTGAGTGTGAAATGGAAAACATAAGCGTTGTCTTGCAGGGAACCTGGCTGTGCTTGTCTCTCCTCACGAAGCTTATGAAATTAAAATTTTACCCCTAGTTTTAATCATCAACAAACAGAAAAGTTAACAGAGGACTAAATTGGACAAAGATTACACAATTGAAGACTTAACTAGGTAAGAATGATGTTGAGGACTAAATTGGTAATTACAGCATGGTCGATAGACCATTTTGGTTATTAACTCGAACTTTTAGTATACAAATAATGTTCATTCAGTATATTAAAAATATACCTTATAAGGCGGACCATGATCCATAATATAATTTGTCATGGACAGGTTGTTACAGAAGTTAGAGATAGGGAAATTCATATTTCTTTACGTGCTAGTTATAATATATACGCACATTGCACGATTAAATTAATGCCCAATATAGAAATTAAAGTAAGTAAATAATTAATATAAATTTTAAATATAAAAATTAAATAATATAAAATATAATTATTTTCAATATAATAAAAAAAATGAGTATTTTCAGTTGTGATAAAAGTAGTAGTAATGATGCATGTGTATTGTTGTTTATAGTTATAATTGAGAATAAATATCATGTCCTAACTGTTTTCATATTAAAATAAATAATTAAGTCTTCTTAATGCAATATTGATGATAATTGATGAGTTGTTAAAACTTAATTATAGGGGTGTATACTCAATCTAGATTTGTATGGATGAGTTAGTAAAACTTAACTAAGGGGGTGTATTCAATTTAATTAATTTGGATTTGGAGGGAATGGCATGGGAACTATTCCGTAAGGAATGAAATATGTAAGTAATAGAATAGGAATTGTATTCTCTTGTTTGGTTCGCTGAAGGAATAAATTTTAGGAATTGTATTCCAATGTTTGGTTGGTTAAGGAATAAAAATAAAAAGACATAAATACCCCTGTACAAAATATTATTATTATTATTATTATTATTATTATTATTATTATTATTATTATTATAATTATAATAATAATAATAATTATTATTATTATTATTATTATTATTATTATTATTATATTATTATTATTATTATTATTATTATTATTATTATTATTATCATTATTATTATTATTATTATTATTATTATTATTATTATTATTATTATTATTATTATTATTATTATTATTATTACTCCAGTAAAACACGGTATGATTGTTGACTACATAAACAAAAACTTTACGCACTATATAAATATAAATATATAAATATAAATGTCAAGGGCGTTTTGGGGAAAGACTTTTCTTTTTCCAAGATGCCAATTGCAAACGTTGCAAAATGTGTGTGTGTATGTATATATATATATATATATATATATATATATATATATATATATATATATATATATATATATATATATATATATATAATTTATTTACATATATATTTATTGATAGATAAAAATTATAATTAATTAAATATATACATTTATATAATACATTATATTTATTAAATATAAATATTAAATAATGTGCAAAGGGTATTTTTGTTATTTGTGATATAAAAGCTATTCCCAAGAGCACGGGAATAGCTAATACCAAGGCCCCCCTAGGAATGGCTATTCCATTTAAAAAGGTAATAGCTTATTCCTAGGAATGTTATTCCCATGACAAAATGACCCAACCAACAATGGAATAGGTCTATTCCAAGGAATGTTATTTCATTCCTGACCTATTCCATGAACCAAACATGCCATAAAAGTTAGGTGGTATTCAATCTATACTATACTATTATAGAGTCTTTACAATGTGTAGTATTTGATGCATATTTTTAGAAAGTTTTTAGAAGTTTATTTGTTACGAATATTTGTAATAGATTTTGATGATATAAAGAGCACTATTTAAACACTTATGACCCCTCATTCTTTGCTTGTAAATTTAGATAAGTTATGTAGATGGACTTACTAGAAGGAAGCAGTTTCGGATGGAAGCATCCTAAAGGGAGGCTTCGAAAGGAAGAGATTCAGAAGGAAACAGCGGAAGGAGTTAGGTCGGTAGGAAGTTTAGGGGATCGGTAAAAGTCTAAGACCAGAAGAAATCTTGACAGGTATTCTTAGATGATGAAAAAGAATCTCCACGGTATTCCAAGCATGTTGGAGACTCATTGAAGAATGATTTAAGGAAGATCAACTTTGGAAGGAGATCATTCAAGGAAGAACAAAAAGAGTCATTTGAAGGATGCAACTTGCATGACACTTAGAAGTCTATAGACAAGATAGATTAGTGCAGAAACAACTCATTTTTTACTTTTGAAGTGCTTATAAGCTAAAAGGAAAACTGTCATTACCCTATGGATAAACTGTAAACAATATTTCATTAAGTCACATTAATGTGGTGCAAGTTTAATTTAGCATTTTATGACTATTAAGTGGTAGCATTAATGTTGTAACGGAAATAACGTTTTCCGTTACAAAGCCTATATTGATGGTATATAAGGCTATAAAAGTATAGGTCCTGCCACTGCTCCAGAACACCTGAAATACACCATCTATATTGTCCGGAGACCAAGTCGGAGACATCGTTACTCTGCAGAAATTTCTACTATGATTATTCACAACGCAATACACAAAGGTATCAAACTATGGCTGGAGTTTTTGTAACACCCCCTAAAAACATGCTATTTTAAAGCCTTAAACATACAGATAACTAAACCAAACAACAATCACAGCGGAAGACTGAAAGATAGATGTATATGAATAAACTGGAATACGGGGTGCTATGCCACGTTCACCAAAGAGATGAACGCACAGACAACATCAACAATGTTTAAATCTAAACCCATTGTCTCATTGTTCTACATCTAAACTGGCACACAGGCCACAAAACGAAAGGGAGAAGCTATACTAGCAAGTACTAGACCGTGCACTCGCCTAGACATCACCTGAAAGAACACAATAAACATGGGACGACGCCCGGTCAGCGAATAATGCTGGTAACCCACCAATACATGTGAAAAAACATACATAGGTAATATATAAGTTGTAAAGCCATTTTCGAAACGGAATACATAAGTATATAAGTACAAAACCAGGAGTAATAGTCAACACAAGACTCAGGCTCTCAACAAGAACACGGGAACACATCCCAAGACCACAAGGACAACAACAACTCAAAAGGATAGAGACAAGACCAATGGCAACACATGCCTAGGCAACACATGCCTTTGTGACTACACACGTCACAAGAAGAGAACTCACAACAACGGCTACACAAGCCCTCGTGACATCACCCATCACGAGTTGATATGTCTTCCTTATGCCCGGTTCCAACCTTATGGCTACCCCAACCTTATATCTAGTTCCAACCTTTACCTCCAGGACTCCTGTACACCAAGTCCAACCTTATTCCTCTGGAAACCGTCGTTCCCCTCCAACAGTCCCTCCAACAGAACCACCGATTTCATAGTACACGAGGGTACCGATCACACATACGGCAACACATGCCACCCAAGAATCACGTGAACCTTACACAAAGGTCACAACTCCATAATCATGTCATGGCCACCACGAGGACCACTGCAATACTTTGGTGACTAGTGTCCCATACCACTAATCGTGCAATCCAGGTAAAGCCACACACATCACACCTCAACAGGAATCAATCAACGGATCACAACGAATATATGAAACCATACTCAATCAATGAATGGATCACAGTCCAACAACAACAACGATGAATAACTAAAGTTATCATCAACCCATAAGAAGGTACAAACAACACACATGCTAGCATTTAAACACCGAACTAGCATGCTTATCAAATGGGTAAACCGAAAGTAGTTCCGAACAACACACAAGACTCATCACGGTTCAACGAAACACAATGTTGAACACTTAGAACGATTCAAGACACCGAAACCTACATGGATACCTACCATATAGTTCTAGACATACGAAACATCAAGAAGACACTCAAATAGTTCCACAAAAGAACAACGGAAAGTTAAAAGACCAAATACCGAGTCAAAAGAATCACGGGGAATAAATCCCGATCCAACACCAAAGTGTTCCCCACGGGTAGGCTCCCACCCGTGGTTCCGCCCGCGGGTACACTACCCACCGGCCATATGTTCCCCGCGGGTGGGCGGCGGGTTGGAGCTCTACCCGTCGTTTCGCCGCGGGTACGTATACCTGCACAAATAATCCTTCGGGATTTTCAACTCCAAGCTCAAATTCAAGTCCAAAACATGTCAAATCTCACCCAATACAACAAAATGACTTGAATCAAAGGAATAGCCAAGCAATGGCATACAAGAACCCTAAACACAAGCTCTAGATATGCATTTTCACAAGACAATGCATAAACACTCACATTTCATAGCAACACATGTAAAATCCAAGAAATATTCACATAGGTAAGCAAAATAGATTTGTAGAGCATGGGTTACCTCTTGTAAACTAAAGACTTCACTTTACACCTCAACAAGCTCCTCACAAGGCTCACCTTCCAAACCCACTTCAAGAAACATACCAAAAGATCATAAAGATCCTATCTTTAAGAAAAGACACCTTAGATAATACTAAAAACACAAGATGAACTTAATTAGATCTTACCCTCCTAGATGCCAAATATATGAAAGGTTGAATCTTGGAAGCAACTCTTGAAGTTTTGGCAAGGCTCCAACTTGGCTTAGAAGAAAAGCTATCTACCTTTTTAGAGAGAAGGTGGAGCTAGATTTTTAGAAAGTGTAAGGAAAGAATGAAGGTGGTCTACTAGGTTAGGTTACAATACTAACACCAAGTGAAAGGTCAAGAATACCCTTACTAACATAAGGAAGTGTAAGGGAACAAGGGAACTCCTTACAAAGCTTAAGGTACAACTTTGACTATGGGGTTGACTAGTCAATTACTAGTCCCCGACTATTGAATTTTCAGGATTTTAGGAATTAAATCACCAATTGAAATAGGATTAATTACTCAATTAACCCCTAAGTTGAATTTGGATTTCGGGGGGTGTCACAGTTTTGCTTGATCATTATGCTTCCGCTATGAGGTTAGGTTATCACATGTGTTCAAATTTGTGTGTATACTCTAACATAAGCTGCAAAAGTTATCAAATGACAGTCGATTTTAAGGGATTGTGGCAACTTTTGGATGGCTACCACTTGCTGAGTGAGAGCGGGGAGATTAAAAATCAAAGTTGACACTCATCTCTCCTTGTTTATAAAAGGAGATCGAACTCTGAGGTAAGAGAGAAGATGCTGGTGTGATAAAAATTCTAAGTGCAATTATTCAAAGTGTCCAAGCTCTCTAGCTGAAGTGAAATCTTTAGGATTTTCAAGTCCAACATTCAACAAACCAACAACTATCTGAGATCAACCTAGCAAGGAGACTTAATGGACGACCCTTGGCTAGCTCTGATTGGATAGTACTATAATCGGAAGAGTGGAGTGACATTGTAGTTGACCCCTATTTTGCGGACTATCATCCGTAGAAGCTAAGGCTTCTTAATTACTTTGTATTCAAAACAATAATTACTGGAACCTCTTTGGAGTTAAAGGAGAAGAGTGGAGTATGAAAGTTTTTGAACCATTATAAAAACATTTGTCATTTTACTTTAGGTACTTACTTGCTTATTAACCTGCGAACTAACCCCATAATTTGACACACACTCAATCACATTTATTCGTTCAAACCTTAGCTACTCTTTCTAAGGCAAGCTAAAGACTTACGTTGTGAGGAAACTTGTTTTCAAGCTTTGTTATAAAACTATGATTTCCAAATTCAAGCTCAGTTAGAGCTATTTTGAAAAGTTTGAAAATGATAGAAAGGATGTGTTTGGCAAGTAGCTGTTAGCAGATTGGGTTAATGGGTTTGACTAGCTTATAACATTTTTGGAAGAATGTTTGGTGAATTAGTTGTTAGCTTATTACATGTAAAATGACCTTTAAGTGTATAATATATTTTCTAAAAAAAAAAACATATTAAATAAATAAATAAATTTCAACACCACCACCACCAACAACTACTAGCTACTTCGTTATAATAATAAAATATTAAAAAAAAAATTGTTAAGTGAAAGCAATAAAGTGATTATCAATAAACTAAACAATACTATTAATTAAAAATAAGAATGTAGGCAACGCCGGGATTGCAATCTAGTTTATAGCTAGAATAGCCATGCTAACTCATTGTTATTATTTCATTTAATAAAGCATTTAAAATTTTGGAATCGACACAAATTAGCAATCTTAATGAGCATCTTCCTAATTAATATGTCAATATTATGACACTTAAAGCTGATTAGGAAAATGCAGAGTCTAAGTTTGAGTCAATTAAATAAGTTGTCATTAAAAGGCATCATCATAGGTGGTGGGTGATGTTGGTTTTGCTTCTTTCTATTTACTACACATTAAGAGGTTATGTTGTCAGAGGAAAATAACTCACTGGACTGTATAATCCAGAAATAGGAAACCATACGATGAGTTGGTATTGTAAAATAAGGTTAAAACAAAAGAAGTATGTAATTTAATTATTTCACTGGGTAAAAGATTAAAATATATACAACGGTGAGCAACATCCAAAAAAGCATTCAAATGACATATGCAAGATATTTGGAGCCATCAATTAAATATTTCCCTCAGCTCTACAATAGATTAAGAGATCGAAGGTGTTGTTCATGCCTCGGATCTAGTGTTGGTGGGGTATAATGGCCATGTTGATCCACCACTACGTACACTGTAACATTTAAGAGAAAGAATTGAAATAAAAATAACATATTATTTAAATGGAATATGATGCGTCATCTCTTGAAAAAATTGACAGTCGTATTAAAGTTGAATGATTAAACCTTTGTAAGATTTCGCTTCTCTAGGATTTGGTAGTGGCGATGCCAACTCTTATGTACAAATGTTGTAGCAAGAAACAAACCATAAGCAATACCACAAAAAATGAAGACATATATGGTAAGAATGATGAACATTGTAGCAGGAAAGGCAATTCCACATCAACATGGCCAGGCAAAAGTTTTGGCAGCCGGCTATACGTTTGGTCCAAATTAGCAAGGGAGATGCAAGTTTTTAAGAAACAATAACATCCCAAGCCAATAAGGAAGACCAGTGCTCCTGTTTCATTTACATCATCATCAGACTAATATAAACTGTTGGATAGAAAATTAAAGCTGCTAATTAATAACAACCTTTCAACAAGAGAATTATATTAGTGAGACTTTTACTCTACCATAAAGAAAGTAGTTTTACATAATTTGATAAAGAAAGTTAGGGATGAAAATATGCGTACCCATGCTGTAGTAGAAGGAAATAGTGGATTGTGAAGACAAGAAGCTCAAATACTTATCAACAGCCTTGTGAATCACTCCCTCGTAATCCACAATGTACATATACCACCAAGCACTACAATTAGCTGGGGAGAAATAAGAATTCATAAGAGTAATATAGGTACATCTAATGAGCTAGCTAGTATAGGATGAAACATGAAAGGTAGGAAAATGTATAAAGAAACATTATATATATTATTATTATTATACTTACTGCTTGAGCAATCAGGAAATGAACAAAAAAATCCTTGACCACAAAGAGCTTGTGCTTTAGTCTTGTGACAATGTCATATTTCACCTCTTTCACTTGTAATTGAAATGCTGCCTTACAAGTGGAGCAGTGGGTAAAAGCAAAACCTTCCTACAATAATACAATTATATATATAATCGTTTAAACTGAATTACAGCGCACAATATGTATGTGTTATGTGTAGGAACAAAAATGATATTGCCCGCTCACTCTGATAGATCTCCAGTGGTCCAAGCATTCTCTATGGACGAACTCTTGGGAGCCTTTACAGCGGCAAGGAGATATGAGTTGGTCGCCTTCTCTGGTGTCACTGTCAAGGCAGATACGGCAAGAAAGCGAAGAAGCTGACTCCAAATCCCGATCACTGCTGTAGATAGAGCGGGAACGGCGGGGGTGTTGGAGCTGCTGCTGTTGCTTGGGTTTGCGCCACCTGATTTTCGGCCATTTCTTACAAAGAGGAAAAGGAAAAGAAAATTTTAAGCTGAGGCCTGAGGGTGTATGTTGGTGATGGATTTCTCTCATATAATGCAGAAGCTGATCGAGGAGGTGAGACTGTTGGTTTTGAAGAGGCTAAGGATCGGAGGCATGCATATATCCTGGTTGGTGACGTCGTTGGTGTTTGTCTCTTTCATTCTCAGGTTAAATTTAGAATGGAGAAATGTGTTTAGACTTGGCTTCCTTAGCTTCATTCATGCGTTAAAGACTTAAAGCAAGCAAGAAAGCAATGGCACCGCTAGCTTTGAGTAGCGGTGGTGGAAGCCGTGGGCGGATGGGTTGTTAAGGAAGAGATCAGATAAGAATTGATCGAAGTTCATATTTTTGTATATCTATTCTAGGAAAAGGTTATGGTGTACGTGATCGGCAAAATAGCCTCTTCAAGTCGGCCATATAGTATTATTAATTCCAAATACAGAATTTATATCCATAAGGTACATAATTTCATAAAAAACAAATTACAGAATTCGTAAGGTACAAATACACATGTTATATATTTATTTAATTTATTTTTCAAATTTGATTTAGGTTTATAATTTTGTGTTGATAGACACAAAATTTCACAACACAAGCCACATAAATTCATAACACAAGACATTATTATATTTATTTGTGCTATATTACAATGTAATAGAGTCAGTAGATTTCATAAAATAGAAATATTCTAGGAAAAGGGTCAAATACATCCTCCAACTTTAGGTAATAAGACAATTAGGCCCTCGAACTTTTGAAAGGTGCAATTAGACCCATTAACATATGAATTTAGTGCATCAAGGCCCAAACACCTAATAGTAACTTGTAATAGCAAGTCAATAATACACCGGCGGAGCTCCGACGACTTTCGGCGAACACATGACCAACAGGTCGCCGGAACGGCACCCTTAACCACTGTACCGCCCCTCCTCCCTTTACAAGATCCAGAATTTGCAAACATCGATGGTTGTTAAGTTATGAGTTCGGAGTTGATCTACAGAGGACAAGAGGCGCACCGGCGATGGACGGTTATACGCCGAGCCTCCGAAGCCATGGCTGAATGTGATTCGCCCAATTCGGTATATCGCGAGCAGCGTCTCATTTTTCTCATCATCGGCATTGCTGTAGCCACCGTCATCTTCACCTTCCTTCCGTCGTCTAGGCCCGTCCCCTACATCCATGGCGATTCGTCAGCGGCCACGGCTACAACGCGATCTCCGGCTCTAACTTGCTAGCAGAGACGATGGATCACTTATACCGGCTTCTCTACCAGAGCCGCGTTGGACTTAGGTCCTTCGATTCGGGCGAGAAGATTCCTCTAGGTCTGAAACAGAAAGGCTTGAGGATCGTGGTGACAGGTGGCGCCGGATTCGTATGCAGCCATCTCGCTAGAACTCTAAACTTCTGGATCTTGCAGAGCCATGGCTTGTTTCTATTCAATTCTGAACTCTGAACTTCTGGATCTTGCAAAGGGAGGAGGGGCAGTGGTCGTTGAGGGTGGCGTTCCGGCGACTTGCAGGTCATGTTTTCACCGGAAAGTTGTGGGAGTTACGCCGTTACATTATTAACTTGTTATTGCAGGTCAGTATTAGGGTTTTGGGCCTTAATGCACTAAATTCATATGTTAATGTGTCTAATTGAACTTTTAAAAAGTTCGAGGGCCTAATTGACTTCTTACCTAAAGTTGGAGGGTGTATTTGACCCTTTTCTCAATATTCTATAAAATAATAACACAAAGTAATACTCCCTCTATCTCATTTTACCTGTCTTACTTTCCTTTTTAGTTTGTCCCAAAATATTGTCATTTTTCCAAAATTGAACATAACTATCACTCTACATTTCCCAATTTACCCTTTTGACTTTTCAAATTTCTAGAGGTAAGTACAATTGTACTTTGTACTTTGTACAAATAATACCTACTTTTGAGGGGGCAAAATTGGAAAGTTAATAACATTTATTATGTTGCATTAAAAATCGTCCAAAAAGCAAATGAGACAATCATTTAGGGACGGAGGGAGTATAATATAGTGGTTTTTGTAGATAGGGGAATACAGTCTATGTCGTTTGTAGTATGAAAAATGTTACATTTACAAACTTCACCACTACAAAAATGATTTCTTGAATTAGAGTAGACTCTAAAAATTTCTAGATATACTTTAAAACCTTGAGGGGAGCCTTAGAGAATGTTAAATTATTGGGAATATTAGATTATTGAGAATATTAGATTTCTGTGTTTGGTTTAAAACCCTGGTATACGCCACCAACACACTATTACTACTACCACACCACTACCACCTCCATCAGCACCAACACCACTATTACTACTACCACACCACTACCACCTCCATCAGCACCAACACACTACTACCAACACTACCACCACACCACCACACCATCACCACTACCACCACACTGCCACTATCACCCATATTATTATTGTTATTATTATTATTATTATTATAACAAAATATGTTCATTTTCAAGAAAATAAACCAAATAAAGAAATGCAATCTCTGTTTGGTTGAAGATTTTTTTTTATTATTATGTTATGATGATTATTTTTACTTGAATACCATTAACCTATTTTTATGTATTTTAATAAATTTTAAAATTAAAATAAATAAATAATGTATTGGTAAAATATAGAAATAAATTATTTAAAATTAATTAACTAATAGATTGAACAATAATTAACTAAGGCAATGAATTAAAATGACAAAATTTGCAATAAGACAAGGGAATGTGATAATACCTAAGAAATGGGAGGGTATCTCACATTCCCATGTAATAAATATGTAATAGCTAAAAATTTTATGTGGAGGTTATGTTACATTTTTGGAAAAAATTGCATAACTTGAACCAAACATGAGAATATTATATATTTCCAAACAAATATAACCTTGATTTTATTATATATCTTGAACAAAACGCCCTAAAGATTAATGAATCTTTGCTTGGTTATATAATATTCTCATGTTTAGTTCAAGTTATCTCATTTTTTGAGAGAATACAACTTCAGCTCCACTACACCCTTCAAACCATAGGGGAGATACTCAAAACATCGTCTTATCCCCACACATGTGATTGCTACATCCGGTATCTAAATACCACATGTGTTGAGTTTCTTCATTCACATGACACGCTAGCAAAAGAGATACCTCCTCTTCTTTTTCTACAAAGTTGGTTTTTTCTTCGTCTGGTTTAGTCAGATTGGTGCGGCAATC